>NW_007578441.1:198056-279270 GCF_000690725.1 Stegastes partitus
CATCAAATGAAATAAGTAGAGAAAATACTTCCATTAAACAGTATATGAATTATTAAAAGGACTACTTATTAGAAACCAGGCTGTGTTTAGACGTGGCGATCATTATCCAGCTTAGATATTTTCAGTGGAAATGTGCTTTAGCATCAGAGGCAGACAATAACACTAATTTTAAAAATAAAATAATATGCAAAACTAATCATTGATTTAAAAAATTAAATTAAATCTCACTCCATGATTCACTTCATCTTAATTTTATTTTCTGTTCATATTATCACTATGACATTAGTGATTTTGAAGCAAATACTAACAAAAGCACCAATTATTTTTTAACAAATAACTTTTTATGCTTTCCTTAACGCCCAATTTTGATAAAAATCACGTTAACATGGCAGTTTGTGCGTGTCACTTAAAAGTCAACTGGATAATTATGTTAATAGACCGTCTCCAGGAACTAGTCTGGTCCCACAGTGAGCTTTTTAACACGGCTGTAATCTGGCCTGCAGCAGGATTAGTATGCTTCCTGACAATGGTGAGATCTGATCAGGGGCACCAACAAAAACATCTTTGTCCTCACCTCAAATGTCACAGCAGTATCAGCGCACCGACTTGTTTGGAGATCATGTCAGAAAAGTCTGTTCCGCAGCATTAAGACGGCACCCCGGGCTACAGCGCGGCCTGTTTTTAATGAACAGAGTCGGTTGGTTTTGGACTAATAACTCCCACAGGCCTCATTATTTACACTGACGATAAACCGACGACCTTATCACAGTGTGTTGCATTACATTAGACCGTGACCGGTTTGTTATAAGAGACCATTCAGCGTGAAAACACGAAGACAATTTAGTTTTTTAAAGGTGAGGCGACCTTGATAACCTCCGCGTGTGAATGCAGTTCTGCCGGTTCACCACAAGATGGCGGTTAGCAACCACCAAACTGAGTCCTGCTCCAGGACAGGCTTTTAAAATTCAATGTGCTCGTTCTTGTCTGTCATTCATGTAGCGAAACTACAGGGTGACAATTAAAAATAAATAAATAAAATCTAGTTAAAATCTTGTATTTACAGCAGTGAGCTATCAAAGGACTGAGCAGTTCAGCAGCAGAATGGTCCCTGGTCAAGATGGAGCGAGTTTGAACTTCTTCAGTGCTTTTATACAGTAACAATCATCATCATCATCATCATCATCATCAACAACAACAACAACAACAATAACTTCAGAAGCTCCGAAAATGTGTTAACTAAAATATCCAGATCATGACACAACCATCATATAAAGACATGCAAGTGGTTTCACTTATTGACCTTATTAGACCTCTTTTACACTGTAAAACAAACAAACAAACAAACAAAAACTTAAATAAAGAAATAAAGAAATATACTGTATAAAGAATTTAAAAACAAAACTAATATCCAGCAGATTGGGTGCCCAAAACACTTTGAAATAATAGAAAACAGCCTTCTTATAAAATCGCAGTAATATTTCACAATTAAAATATATATATATTTTTTTTTTTAAATAAAATAAAAATTCCCAGTTTTACATGTACATCAGATCATATGTATTTCTTTGTCTTTTCAGTGTTGTATATATTTGTTAAATGAGAGATGTCTTGCATAAGTACACACAAATGTCAGTTAAATTGCACAAACAAAACTCTACAATTTTGTTGTCAATAATTTTAAGTAATTGTACAAATGTTTACAGTATTAAACTAGAATTTGCTGGTTTCATCTATTGAATAAAACGAAATTATTTGTAGAAATTTATGCAAAATTTCCAATCTTAATGCCAAAAATATTTTTAAACAATTTTATTTTATTATTATTTACAGTTACAGATTTTTAAGGTTATTTTACATTAGATTTGTAAATTTACTGTATAGTTTTGTAATTGTATTGATATTTTCACGTATTACAATAACACAGCAAACATGAGTAAAATACACTGAAAAATTCAAAGCACAGATTTGTTTTTGATTTTTTTGCAGTGACATTACTGTGTGGAGGACGGCACATTGCGTGCTGAACATCTCTCTTACCATCTCAATAGATTTGTCATACAATTGAAGGCGCGGCGAGCCTTTTATCATTTTTATTGGTGCATGTACCCTGGTAATCTTGTTTAATCCCACTGTGGCTCCACACATCACAGACCAGAGACAAAGTCAGTCGAAACAGACGCCTGAATTTAATTAACGACAGTATCATTTGTAGTGGTCAGGTTGGGCAAGTGAAATATGAATATTTACTTCTGAAACATAAGATGTCACTTACACTGGCAGCTGTCAGGTATATAAAAGTTATGATTGCATGCTGAATCTGTATAATTGTACTTTATGTTTTCACGACTGTAACAGAAAAATTAGACTGCATTTCTGAGTGCACTATAACGTGTGTAAAATACACATGTTTCTTGATTCAAAGATGATCCTCCCTCTAAAAAAAACCCCAAAAGTCAACTTAATTATTGTGCATTACAGCAAAATACAGTGATAAGATTGTTCTCGCAAATAAAAAAAGACAATTTCATTTGTGTTTTTTGAATATTTTCTAAAGTTCCAGCTGAGAACAAAGTCCATCTAATCCCATGTAGTGTTACTTTTCTCCAGAGAACTTGCTGAAATCGGATGACCTGCAACAATATTCCCTCGATCATTTCATTGTACTTTTACAGCTTTCATACCTGTTCCAGTGAAATCTCTGTGGAGCCAACGTGTAGGTGACTGTACAGTTCACTTTGTCAGTGGCCTTTATGTTCAAGAGTGAAGAGCGTGACTGTGCTTTAAAAGACACATTTAAAACTGAAATATAAAGATACTCCTTTAAGATCAGCATCTGTGCCCTGCAGTTTGTCTTTGACAGGAAACTGAGCAGACTTGGTGAGAACAAATGATTCTTTCATGGTCAGCCTTGTTTACAAATTCCATAATGAAACCTATTGGTTCCATCTCCATTGCTTTCTTCCTTTTCTCCATTAGGAATACAACCACATTATTACATTATTATACACATTATTACACATGACCTGTTGTAAAAGTATTTTTAGACCTCCAGACAGCGGCTTGAATTCTTCTTTCAGATTTCCTGACTTTAGGCAATTTGACTCCTGGCGCATGAAACAATTTGGTCCATTTTTGCTTCTTCTTCCTTTGAAGTGAAACAGCCAAAGGGATTGCAAAGAAGGCCGAGTGTGACCCACACTTTAGCGAAGCTTAACAGTGCACAATTTAAAGCAGCAGACACATGACATTAGCTGTGGGCCCGAGGTGCAAGGTGACCCTGTCTGACTCTGGCGTGTCCTCGTCTCCGTCTGTCCAGACTGCATTCAACCCTGCAGGCCTCATCAGCTGGGTTAATTAGTGAATGACTGCTCACACTGTTCACCCGCCTTTGAGCAGCAGCTTGTGATTGTGACAATATCAGCATTATCTGGTGGACTGTGTACATGCAATGAATCAAAGCCAAGTCCAGGGTACTTCGAAAAGTTCTCATCAGAAAAGGTCCCAGAAGAAAAATTGATCTTGCATTGTTTTTCTCCTTAAACTTCAAAGCTTCAGTTTGGGAATCAGAAGTCAGACGGTGGGCAACAGTTCAAAGCCACATTTCCCTGCTTCTGCCACCTGATGCTGCGTGGACGGATGCTCTGTCCTGGAGCAAAAGCACAGCAGCTTGACGCTTTTCTCTCCTTTTTCCTTGGATTGCTTCAGACGTTTGTGTTTCTGTGGACAGTAATATAAGGCTTTCTAGTATATAAAATTCTAGGTTAGGCCAAGAACTTCTTGAATCACCCTCATAATTGCAACTGAATTACTCCCTCCTTCCTGTACACCTTCATGAGGTTGATATCTTCCATCCATCCATTACCTATACACCGCTTAATCCTATTTGAAAAGTATAGAATTCAACGTTTTTTTCCCTCTGTCTGATTTGTGTTCATTCTCCCAGAACAATATCTTGCCGTCCTTGTCACTGTCGCCGCGTCTCTGCAGAGAAACAACCCGAAAAGCTGTTTACTCCCAGTTAACCATACGGCGGGCCGTGTGAGAAATCATTCTTCTCTCGGAGGACTTGGTGGGTTAATAAGTTATCGGAGGACAAAGAGCTGACAAGCCCAGCACCACAAACCGAGCGACGGCCTTCCTTCCTTTTGCCCGGGTCACGGAGGTTATCAGTGACAGGGGAACAATAGGAAGTGGTGAGACTAATCACATCACTCACCTCCTGCACGCCTCCACACAGTTCTTCAGAGCTGCCCGTCTCATCACTTGTCCAAGCTCCTGTACTTTCCCCACCACAGCCGGCGGGTCACATATCATCAAACAGCCATCTGACCTCATTTATGACCACATCACCCTGCCTGCGGTTGCCTGGTGTTAATGTCTTTTTCAGAGCATCCGTACAGAATGCAACAACTCTCCAACAAACATGCAAAACCGTTTGAAGTGACAGCGAATGCATGTTGCTTGCAAAACTGTGACTTGCAGAAATTTCAGAGCTACTGTACAAGTCAAGAGTCAAAGAGGTGCAAAGACCCAAGTCAATAAAAGTCTTTTCATGCTTTATGTGCAAAAAAGCATGAATGGGCGGTAACTAAGCACATTTTTACATTTTTGGTACTGTCTTTGAGTGTTTCCATTTCACAACAGCATTTACTGGTTAATTTAATGAAAGATTTTTAATGAGTTCCTACAGATAAAAACAACCAAAAAGTATGTAGTTAAGATTCACTTCACCGAGACACAACTGCAACATTAAATGCAGCTTTTTCGTGTGTAAATAGGCAAAATTCCCAGCTTGTTTTCGCTGCCTTCAAGTGCTCAAGAAATGAATTATGGTAGGTTTGAAGTTGCTGTAATGAGATGTTTTTAGGAAATATGAAATGGGCTGCTCATAGAAAATCATCAGCTGGCTCTGGAGATTCTCTTTAATGTATTTATTGGTTTTACATCTCTTAACTCACGACCATTCTCATTCCCACAATATCAAATACTGCAATTCTGTCAAAGCTGTCAACCAGGTCAATATTTGCCAGTGACAGACGTGTCGGAGCTTCTCCAGTTTAAAACAGCCTGAAAAAGTTAGAGGCCACTGGGAATTGTGTCCCGTGTCAAACCAGTTTTTTTCCACTATGTTTTTAAACATGCGTTTGCTCATTTACTTCCTTTATTCACGAGGCACCAAAACTTCTTGTTTGAGATTAAGAAAAGATCATGGTTGGGGTTACAAAACAGACTTACAGAACATTAACCACATGTCACAAGAACAACATTTTGTTGTCTGAAGAGGAAAGACAGTCATTTTTTTTGTTTTTTTTGCTATTCCTGCCCTTCACTGATGTGTACTGAACTACTCTTTGCCTTTGAAATTAACACAGAAGAGTTTCCGGTTCGTTAAAATGTAATGCCAAGGAGTCCTGACAAAGCAGCAGAATGTGACAAACTGGGAGGCAGACTGGGCTCCACAACTTTTATTTTCTAATTCAGTCTTTGTGTTAAGCAGCAGAAGTTGTTTTCAGTGCGAAAGCCCTGTTTGACCCCGCATTGGCTGCTCAGTGCCAAAGGCCAGACAGCTCGTGAACACAGAGAAGCATTTAGTTGGAATCATATTTCCTGCTGGAGTCCAAAAACAAAACCATAAGGATGTTTAATATTGTACTTACATTTATAAGGTGACCAAAACACAACTCTATAAAACCAAACGGACATGCAGACAGTGATGAAGGCATCTTATCCGGTTCTGTATCTCTGAGTTTAAAATGATTCGAATGTAATATTTCAGCAGCCAAATGGGATTCTGCACACATGAAGTAATGGGCTCAGAAGAGGCACCTCGCCCCTTGTAAAAGCGTTATCTTTAGATCTGGGCTGTAACATGAACATGAAGTCAGTTTTCAGGGTGTCTCCTCCCCAGTAAGGAAAAGGCGTACGGCACAGGTTGCAACCTTGTCAAAAACAGCCTGTAAATCACAGCTGGGCTTGCACAGCCTCAACACAGGCGTCTACACAAACCAATGCAGAGTTAAATGCCTTGTCTGTGTGCGCTGTACCCTGGCTGCCCTCTGGATCTGACTCAACCGGCTGGTGAGAGTGGGCGTTGGGCTGTTGAGGGCATATGGGCCATCCTCTGAGTAACCTTAGCCTGAGCTGTATTTATCAGATTTGTCACTGCACAGAATGACTGAAAGAGGGCACAGGGAAAAAACATCTAAAAAAACAGTCACTTCACAACTCATTTGTGGTTTAACAGGCGCGTACTTCCTCCTCCAAATCTGCTGCTTGTTTGCTTCCTGTTGATGAGGATCACCCACGGTGTTGTTAAAGCTCCCCTGAAACCGCACGGTGCACGAGGTTATCAATGAGCAGTGAGGTAAACTGTAGCTGCTTACCTCCCAGGTTTGTTTAACCACAGCTGGTTGTTTGTTGCCTGACATTTGTTCATGATGCGTCGCTTCGAGGCTGAATGGTGCATTCTTGCGCTGACACTTCAGATGTTTTTAACTCTTTTACCATTGAGGTCCAGGAGACTGTGGATCAAGTAGGACTGAAAGGCAGCTAAATTAACACAACCAGTCAGTCAATGCTGGCCTTTGCCGCCTGAGAGTGTGGAAGAATTTGCATTGAGGCCGCACCATTCATGCTACAATACGGCAGGTCCCTGACAAGTGCTCCTGTGCTCGTCTGGGTCTCGGGGAGTGCAGCTCTCCAAGGAAAGAGACTCTTCACTTGTATGACGCCAGAGGCCAAATGGAGAGCTTAGGTAACAAGAGGCAAGTTGAAGCTTATTTGCTTGGTAGTTGCCATAACAGAAAGGGTAATAAGAAGCATTGGCCGATGCGTTCCCCTACTTAATAAGGCACAACAAAAGCAAACGGTCAGAGGTCGGCGTTACCAATGCCGTCAGCTCCTAAAACCTCTCAGAGCTGCAACCCTTTCACACTGCAGAATAATCAGCTCTGACTGTCAGGGCTGCAGACTCAAATGTGCAGACTCAGGCTTGTGTTGCATTCACACTTTGTCTGCAGAATGAGAGGAGCAGGGAAACCTCCCATTATGTCGACTCAGAAGCTGTCCTGCATTAGTCCATTTTCACTTGGTTGCCCCCACTGTTAGCCTTGGGGTCACTCAAGACAATTAGCCTCAATTAGCTACTTTTGTTGTGTTTCGTGTTTGTAGAGATTCCCACAAGTAGACACAGACAAATGGTGCAAACCTTAATTTTAAACAAACCATATTATTGCTTGATTTTTTCCCCCTGATGTAATATCCAGAATCAATATTTCCAAACTGAGAGGCTTTTTTTTTTTAACCCAACTGCTTGTATTCATGGTATTAAGTTGCATTGGAATAAACTTGGAAATTATCTGATTGGATCATGTCATCAGTTTACAACGAAGAAGAAAAAACAACTAAAAATGTTTGAGAAGATGCAAAGTGTATATACATTTTGCATAAACTTTAGATTTTGTAAATATATTCCCTCTATTGTATAATGCTTCGCAAAAAGAAGAGAGCAGTGAAGGAGAAGTTGGTAAGATTGTGCAAACTTAAGCTTAGCTAATTTCTTGGGGTTATTACAGCTTAAATTGAAAAACTTGTAGAGATGGAAAGATTTAATCACTTGCTGAGCAGGAAGGTTTCTAACACAAATATCCTCTCAAGTTGCAGAATTGCTTTATTGTCATTTCAAGTTGCATTATTATTAAAAAAAAAAAAAAAAAAAGAACTTTATGGGAATAAAAAAAAAAAAAAAAAAAGAACTTTATGGGAATGCAATGAATTTTATACCTGTAGCTCATCATGCGATAAGAAGGATCTAATGAATGTCTTACGAGACGAGAGAATTGCTGAACCCTTTGGTTCAGAAAATGCTAAGAGAAGCATAAAATCCATCCTCTTGCATCGTCTGCATGTGTGAAAGGGCTTAATGTGGCGTGTTGTTGACAGCAACACATCATACATTGTTCCACATCACTTCATACAAAGCAGTTTTTGAGGAATGATATTCATATTCCAAACTGAACAGATCAAAACCAGGATTTAATTCAAAGAAACTTCAAAAAAAAATTTTTTGATTGAGTTGAAGTGTACCAAACAGACAAATTATTGATCCGAGACCATCAATTCTAAAGAAGAGCCAAGTGAAAAAAGCACCTGCAGCTTTTGGCCTTGCTGCTACTGCTGGTGACGTCATTACTCTAACTGGGTTCACTGCGAGTCCTCATCTTCTGTGATTGTTAAACCACAGTGGACTGTAACAGTGTTGTAATGCTGGCCGACGCCTATGCAAACGAGCCATGTGTAATCTCCCTCGTATGGCTCCGTCAGCTCCAGACAGCGATACTTTATGTTGCAAAACTGTGGCTTGCGTTGCCCCGCAGCATTTCATCATGGAACAATTACCTTTGCATGCTGTCAGTTCTGCCACGTGGTGTAATTTTTCCCCACAAACAGTTTTGCTCTGAATGGTGTCGCCTACACGATGTTTCCTAGAATAACGACGCTGGGAAAACCCACAAAGGGTCTTGAGGGTCAAAATGCAACCTTTTATGTGTGGGCACTTCTGACTCAAGATGCTGGGGGTGATGGCTAGTTGGATGAAATAGGCCAACAAAAACCATATACTTGAGCAACCCTGTGTACTTCAGTTTTAATCAAACTACACAGAGCATGGCATGCTGGGAGAAAGCCTACCCCCACCGTAGCCTGGGAACATGCCAGCTTGTCTTGAGAACTTCCAAACAATCACTGCTTCCCGTCCTCTACTCTCTCAGAGCTCCCACTGTGTTGTAATATAACCTTAGAAGGGGGTAGCGGGCCTGTGAGAGGTTAGTGCTGTCAGTGGGTACATTATAGTAGAAGCCGCTGGACACGCCACATGATATTACTAAATACTAGCCGTCGCTTTGAGGTTGCTGAGGTGAACTGCTCGGTTTTGGCAGGTGGGGAGCCGGGCGGGGCTCGGGCTCTCACAGTAGGTTCTGCTTGATTAAAAGTGTTTCAGCACAGTGGTGACCGGTGCTATCCAACCGCTTGCCATGAGGAAACTAACAGCATCATATATTACCATGATCGGCTGGAGCTGGTGAGCGTTCCCACATCAATCACAACATGAGAAGGTGAGCATGTGGAGACGGAGATTTAAAGCGGTGAGGTCTTTTTAATATCGTCCCACTGGAAGGAGAGAGTCGGTCTCCGTCGGCCTTTTGGGCTCAAAGCTCGGTTAACTGCAAGTACTCAGTTAATGCTTCAATCAAGACGTGTTTTACAGTAACCAGACATTAACAAGGTGTTTGATAGCAGAGTTTTGCTCATGCAGTATGTGTGCATTTATTGAGGTCTTCCAACTAATAAGAAAATGAGAGTTCAGTGAGGAAAAGGGTGTAACGTGCTGCTATTTAAGTAAATACATGATGTAATTCCCTTTAAAAGACAATAACGCAAAGATAGATCTTCCAAAATTATGAGTTGAGTGGCTGCAGAAAAGAATACAACAGAATAGAGCTGAACAGAGTACAGTTTAATGGTCTCACTTCATATTTTGTTTGTTGTGATGATTTATGTTGGAAAGTTTTTAGTCTGATTTTATTACATTTTTAATGAGTTATGTTGGATAATTATTTAAGTTATCGTACTTTTTTTTTTTTTCATTTAGGAAGGGAGCCTTTTCTGTGGCAGATTTGTTTGCCTAACCTGGGACAGAAACCTGATGACTCAAATGACCAACTTTTTTTTTTCCACTGTGGAATTTTTGAGGGCACAAGTGGGCACACGTACACAGTCAGATACACTGGTAGGCAGCAAATGAAGTGCACTCCACAGCAGATATGGATAAATGTTGAACACAGTATATTTGAACTGAAATGCAAGAAGTTATGTCTCTGTTATAATTAACTGTAGAACGGAACAGAATGCACTAATATTTACAAAAAAATAGATCAAATTAGGGTCACCTTATGCTGAAAATACATTTATGCGAAAATTTAAAAAAGGCTTTTATAAGGGTTCATTCTATATGGAGGATCTGTATCTTTTACGCCACAGTAGAAGTTGTATCTCACAGTGAAGAATCAGCAGGTTCTCTGAGTAGAACAGCAATGCATGCCTGCAGAACTACACTTTTCTGATCTGCAGTTGCTGGCCTCACCAAACTCTCATTTTTTGTTAGATTTTTATCTACTTTCCGTTTCTCTCTTTCATCTTTACCCTCACCCCGACGGGTTCTGTTGGAGGCGTTATGGGGATTTTTTTTCTTCCCACTGTTGGAAAAGAGTTTGCTCAAAGCTCACCTTTGGCTTTGTTGGGTTTCTACCTATACTATAATGTTGAAACCTCATCACCTTACTATGTAAAGTGCATTGAGAGGACTTGTGTTGTGAATTGGTGCTATGTAAATAAGTGTTTCTTTTTCACTGCCTTCAAAAGACATCAAAAGCTCTGTATTTGGGAAGTGCATTCTCTGAAAAGGCTAATGCCCTGTCTCACAATTTGTGGTGGTCTTGATCCAAATCAACATTTGTTGGGTTCCTCCTGAGCACATGATTCACCTTTCCACAAAGTTTCTTGAAAATCAGATTAGCAGTTTTTGCATAATCTTGCTGACAATCAGACAGACAGGCAGACTCGTGGCACTGCTCAGGTACCTCTGCAGCTCAGCTCTTGTTTGGCAGTGGAATCATAGTTGCAAATACATAAAAAATAAAAAATCTGTTCTGACAACAGTTTAGTAAGGTTTAGAAACAGAAATACCATGGTGGTGGTTTATAAGAAACCATCACTGATTGCTGGCAGGAATCAATCTTCAGACAGATGTTAGTTCTGCATGAAAAGCACAGCCTTCTCTTTCATTTCACTGAATGAAACAAAATACTGGTAGATGACTTATGGCGTGATCTGCCATTTATCTGGTCACAGCAGGATAACACTAGATAGCTAATGGATGGGTGGATGGCTACTATTATATCATTCCTAATAAATTCCTTTTGTTGTAGTGAGGCTAGAATTACTGAAAACGCACAGTTTGTATGTTGAGAAGGAACCTGTTGGAGAGCATCTTAAAGGACGTCTACATTCACTTGCCCCCACAGCTCAACTCCCTCCAGATTTCACCTCAGGCCAGAATGTCGCTTTTACCCCTGCTGTTTCACCTTCTCTTATATGACCATCCCCTGTTCCCCCGCGGTGGGCCAACCTGCCATGTAAAGAACCTTCCCTGTGGAGAAAGAGGCTCCGCAGGTAAGCGTGGCCCGAGGATGAGCTCCCCTGCGGGGCCGAGACACATGCTCACACACTCTGCCCTTTCTCTGGTGAAAGCTCAAGTCCTCCTTCTTTCTTTTTTTTTTTTTTTTTTTACAGTCGCTGGCAGGCAGGCACACGCACACATGCGAGAAAGGAGAATACAACCTGTTGATTGCTTTGTTTATGAATACCTCCGATGTTTTTTTGTTACCTCTCTCTGCGTGAGCTCTTGGGTCACCCAGCTGTTACCATAAGCCTTGTTATTAAGGCCGAATGACTAAAAAAAGAATCAACAGAAGTCAAATACACAAAGCAAAGTATGCTTTAAAGTAAGCCGTTGTATTGCTGTTTGTTCCGGTTCTGTCTACACAACACAGCCGGGTTGAGAAAAGCTGCAGAAGCCGGACTCAGATATAGATGGCCACGCACTCAGGCGCTTCCTGCTGCGTCTTGCTTTCAGTCTGGAGCTATTTCAGAGGTTATTGATGTGTCTGCCAACTGGGAGCTTTCTAAACAACTACCCTGCTGCAACAGGTTACAAGTCCAGCTTCCCGCTCATTAGGCTCTAATTGATTGTAATCTGGCCTTTGAGAAGTACTGGCCCGCTATGGGGTTGTTCTGCACATGTGAGCGCCCCCACTGTCCCTTCTACTTGTCCACCTCACTCACCAGCGGGGTCTGGAGTACAGACACAATCGGCCCTCTCGGATGGAATCATTAAAACGGGCGGGATAGCATGAGCTCTTTCATACATCAGGCCTCTGTGGACCAGCTTGAGACCAGGGACAGTGGCCACTCTGCCTGCCCAGTGGGAGAGCCCCATCCTGGGCAGCCTATTGTTGGCCTCACCCCTCGACTGGCTGCCTGCGGTTCTGGCTGCATTGGCTTGATTTGTATGCCAAGGCCCTGGACTAAAGACAGCTATGCAGGGGAGCTGGGTCAATATTGGTTTTCAGAGCTGGAGGAAAAATGTCAAAATGTTAAATTCTATTGACTTCCCCCCACTGCTATTTGTTTCTGTGGCAAAAGGCCTAGTGGGCCATTAGTGTAAACAGGGCTTTGTCTTAGGGCTCAGCTTCCAGCAGGAGGCTCATGAAACAAAACCCAGAGATAGAGGGTCTGGTCTGGCTTAAAAACGGCTGAGTTGTGGTGCTGGAGAGAGAGCTTAAACCGACAAAGACAGAGATACAGAAAGCAAACTGTTCTGATCCCCTCTGACACTACTACAGGCAAATGATATAACTGACTACGATCATTCTGTATTTAAGTTTTAAAAAGCTAATTTTCAAGAGAACATTTATAATATATTCTAGAATCTGCAAATAATATACAATAACATGAATATTTTATAGGCTATTCATGCTTAACTTTGATTATGTGGGAATGCTGTGTGCTGTGCTGTTCAGCATCGTATGTATTTAAGAATCTTTCCTCATGCAAATGTCACTTCTGTGTCCTTGTTCAGAGGCTCACTGGGTCAAAGTGAAGAACAGCTGTTTTACAGCAGTACATTCCTCATCCTTTTACTCTCAGCTCTCTGTTGTCTCTTTCAGCCCTCCAGGAATATGGGATTCTTTTAAAAATCATGTCAGTTTACGTGGAGCCGTAAAACCGTTCTCCTTGAGTGTTTTCACACCCTTCTTCTCTTTGGCTTTCTCCTCTGGTCCTCCCTGCTTTCTTTTGCCTCTTTCCCCCTTAACTTTATTGGGTGGCAGACTTTTGTGCTGCTGCAACAAGTCACTTCCTCCGTGGGCAGACAGGGAGGGAACATGGAAGCACTGAGGAAAAACGCACACAAAGGGGCACATTTTCACTAAAAACTGCAAACAGAGCTTACATTAAAAAAGTCTCCAAAGTATCTTACGTAGTCCCGAATAAACCTGGAATTAACCAATACTCTAATGATTTCCTGTCTATTTGTTTTTCCACTGTTAATAGATTACAGTCATACTGAAAAAACAGTGCATGTGTGTGAAATCACACATTACTGCGAGGTGACACATTTCTCTTGCTGGGCACCAGTGGATCAACTAAGGTGACAAAAGTCTGTGATGTACGTACTTAGTGACACTTGTTTCTAAACCGTGCCATAAAGTAGTGCAACAAGGTTTACTTACCCCCCTTACTTTTCAAGCAAACAACAATTTTATTGCTTGTCAATGTAAGTGCAACATTATGTCTCTAAATTCACCTATGAAAACACAGTTTCATACATCAAACAGATTGTGTAGGACAATGAAAGTCTTCCTCTATCTCAGTGTAGGTTTGATGACGTCTGCAATGTATGGATGAATAATTAATTCTGGTTTAGAGCATCTCTGACAAAAAAAACAAGTGTAAAGCCCAAGTGTATGGTGGATGCGTGGTGTTATGTATAAAAGAGCTCCTTCTAGTCAGGTCAGTAGGTCAGTTCAGCCACTGGAGACCTGGACGACCTCGTGGACAGGAGCAGACCTGCTTTACTGCTTCAGAAGATAAAAGAACCAGTCAGACTGTTCTGTCCTGTTTGTCAGTAAACCAGCCAGGTTTGATTTCATACATAACACAGTCAACTTCAGACAGGCTCAGATGAATAAGAACTCTGGACCTCTTATCAAACACAACATGCTGCTGAAGGTTATAAGTAGCAATGGAAGAAAAAACACTTTAATCTCTTAAGACCCGAGCTCTTGTTTGATATGCATTTTTTAATATTAAAAAAAAGAACAAAAAATAAAAAATCCACATAAAATTTAAAAAAATATATAAAAATAAAAAACAAAATAATTAAAAAAATGAACTACTGTGGTAATATAACCCATATTGTGATGTCCACGCCTGTGGACGCCAGGTCTAAAGAGGTTAAACACCTTGACTGAGAAGTCTTTGTTAGATGAGAGTACTTGTTTGTGAAAGCTGTCCAGACTGTTTTGTATAATTTCTGGAGCTGCATGCTGAGCGAGCACTAAAGATATCAACACTTGTTTTCATACTCTAACAAGTTATTATCGATATTTAATTGTTATGCCTCCCTGCTGGTGGCAGCTGTGGCTGAAGCCATTATGTTTTTGGGTTATTCGTCCATTTCATTATTGTGGGAAACACCTAGAGATGATTTCTTTAAATTTGGCACAAATGCTCACTTGGAGTCTGAACTGATTACATTTTGGTGGTGAAAGGTAAATGGTCTGCACTTACATACCTTAGTGGTACTCAAAGCACTTTACAATGTGTTTCTCATTCCCCCATTCATTCATTGTACAACAATAGCTAAGTGCCTGGCTACCACTGGGAGCAAGTTTGGGTTCAGTGTGTTGCCCAAGGACACTTCAACATGTGGGGGGGCAGGGGATCGAACTGCCAACCTTACAATTAGAGGACAGCCCACTCTACCACCTGAGCCACAGTTGTCACAAACCGGAGAAGTCACCGTGGCCTCACATAACATATTCAAGAACTTGTGCACTAATTATGACAAAATTTTAAACAAATAGAACAAAATGATGAAGTGATGACATTTTATACTGAAAAGGTCAAAGGTCAGCTTTGCAATAGTCAAAACACTTTTCTGGCCATTACTCAGAAATAGAAGGGGAGATTATAATCATTTTGTAATATTTAAAACATCAAACTGAAGTTGAAATTGTACTTTCTGAGGCTCATTTTCAGTCCTGATGCCCTTAAAATGTCGATCCCAGGCAAAATTTGGAAGCAGCTCACTGCATTGTGATTCTGTCCTTAATAGCATTTTGAAATGAATTAAGAAATATTTATGTTAAAGTGTCTAAATGACTCACAGTTATTTATATTTAAAAAGTCCTGTCTGGGGGAAGTAAAAATTTAAGGGAGCAGTTAAGGCTTTGGGCTACTGATCAGAAGGTCAGGAGATCAAGCCGCAACACTGCCAAGCTGAACAAGGCCTTTAACCTTGTCTGCTCCATGGATGCTGGAGTGTGGCTTTGCTCTGAACGGCTTCCAACAAGCTGGGATATGTGAAGATTGCATTTAGTTGTACAATGACAATGAAGTTGAATCTTATCTTATTTGAAAGGAGTCGGTCCGAGGGTTGAACAACAGTCCCGCTTGGGCAAAACGACACGTGGTCATCGGGCAGACACAAATTTTTGCTGCAACACAATGAATAAATCCATCAAGCGAGGCACTCACATGCTCTATGTACAAGCTCACAGTTCCCACTAGGGCTGTAAACTCTTGTTTATTAGTGTTACAAATCGTTGAGTGTTTTGGCGACAGATTAGCCTTAAAACACCACCACCAACGCAGCTCCCCTGCGCCGCTTTCCGTCTGAATCACTGCTAAATGATACCGCTTTTCCATGACTAAATCTGTGACAGCTGCAGGTAAAAATACCCAATAAAATATCCAAATTACACGGTTGAACTACTTAAGATCTAGTCATCAGTTATGCTGATCCACAACAACTGTCTGGTTTAAAATTTAGTAAGGGAATAAATGAAAATGTCTTGCAATACCTGGAAAGTTTTGAAGTCTGCAAGTCTGACATGATACAGTGCACTTGTTTTTCTGAATATTTTAGTATATATACAGTACAGTGTTTGCTTCTTAGAGATCCGCTGACATACTGCATTACTTTGACCCTGCCTCTTTCCCAGGGACTGCACCGAGAAACGCTGGTGAGAACAAGCATTGTCCGTTTGCGAAGAAGTAGTGAGAAAAGCATCTGCCGCCATGGCGAGTGTGCACACGAAAAGAAATGTAATAGTTGTAAAAGAGGGGCAAGCGTGGTCACAGCGTGGCCTCCGTATCCCCACCTCTATGCTAACAAACAACTCACAGCTCCCTTCAGTAAGGTTGACTTTGCATGAACATATTTGCTCATTGTGATTGCCAGCTTTCTGCCAGCCCCTTCTGGTGAGAGAATGAGCAAACACGTCCCCGTCCCCTGTGGACCTGCTGTAAACCAAAGACTCAAAGACGCAGAACAAAAGGAGGGGAAAAGAGCAGTCGGAAAGGTAAAGAAAAGTAGGCTAAAGTTTGAAAGCGGTGGAGTTGAGAGGATGAATAGACCATGTTTGTCTTCGCTGCTACTGATACCAACTGCAGAGTAAAAGGAATACGACACAAGTAGGAAAAATAATGACCTCTTCAGAAAATTCTGGCCAATAGAAACTATTTGGACTCCTCAGTGGCTCTGTTTTACATGTACATTAATATTCCAGTATTATTCAAAATATGACAATATTATGAATTGGATAGGGGTCAATAAACAGCATATCACAACTGGATTTTCTGAATTAGGGCTTATTCTAAATGTAGCATTTTCCAATTTAAACATGTAGAATGTGTGATTTAAGTTTTAGGAGCATTCGTTGCAAATATTCTTTCAGAATAGGCGTCTCAGCTTGGGGTTTGGTTGACCTGTTTTCGGTCAGCCCTGCTCGTTATACACAAACCAACAAGCCAACAGTTTGCAAGGCTGCTGTAAAGCTGCTACCCAACACATTAGCCCACATATCCTGTCAGAAGGAGAAACACACCAACTCTTTTATGAAAGACGTGGATATTAATAGGTTTTTTGATATCCACAGAAATCACATCAGCCATCTGTTCAAGAAAATGGCCAAAGGAATGAAAGAGGAAGACTGTGTTTGCAAAGTCAAACAAGTTCAACACGGAGGAAAATTTGAAAAAAAACCACAGCCAAATGTGAGTATTTATTAGCCATGCAAACAGCTAAGTTAGGCTTGTGTCTTTTTCAGAGTAAGGGCAAAAACAGGAACATTTGTTATAAGTGTAGTCTCTGATACAGTGTCAAATGAGTCAGAAAGCATGTGGGATGAGGTCGGGACCTCCTGTGTCTACTGCCCCTGGGAAACGCAGGACAAAACCTGAGTTCAACACCTGACACCTCCCTGTGAATGATCCTCTAAAGAGTGCACAACCTCCTCACCCAGGCCAAATCAACTGAACCATTTACACACTCAACTCAGAGATGATTTCAAGGTTTGGTACCTTCAAATTTCAACAAAAAACTTCACTGGAACTTACTTCAGGCTATTTTACGGTTGGATTTAGGTCAGACAAGAGTAGGACTTATGAGCGTTACTGTGGAGACATGTTTGAAGAATGTCATAAGTATTTAACCATCAGTGGAAACGGAGTCACTCGAAAATTTAGTTCTGGGAAAGGAGATAAAGTCGGGATGACATTAGTCACCTGGAAACTCAAGCTACATTAGCTACATTACAAAATGACATCATGAGAAAGCACCTGCTTGTCGGATGGATCCCTTTGCCCAGGAAACAGCTGCCCATCCATTGTTGTCTGGAGTTTTGGTTTATGGACAACATGAACCTCTCAACAAAGCCAAGTCCCTGTGGATGACAATGGCCGAAGCTGGAGGCAGAGTGAAGGGCATGCAGTGCTAAATGAAGTGCAATGTCAGCCTTTTACTTGTTTTTATTGGGCAGTCGAGTGGATGGTGAGGCTCTGCTGGGGGCTGCAGTAAAAGAGGAGGGAGGATTCTTTCACACCTAGGTGTCTACCCTCCTATCGGATCAATTGATACGAGGCTCCATGCTCACAGTCAGACACGCGTGTCTGTACAAAGGTTTATATCTTTGTGCTTTGTATGCTTTTAGAGGCAACTGGACATTGGCTGGGATGCAGGAGGGCTTTCTGGAACAGCTTCATCACCTTTGAAGGACACATGCAGACTGATGGAAGCGCTGCCAAAGTATAATCCTGTTGACAAAAAAAGGCAGGTGGATGTTGCATGTATGTTCTTGACCTGTAAAATACATCATGCCTATTACTGGCAGTTTACATCACAATCTGAGCTCTGTACGTCTACTGAACACCTCACGATCATGAGCGATGAAATAATTACATCTGTGAAAACCTTTCTGAGCAGTGAAATTTATCCTCTTGACATTATAAAACTTGATGTGGTCACGGTGTCAGACATGAATCTCAACAGCATGTATTTATCATCAGTCGACTCCACTACGGTAACAGTATCTTCAAAGGTCTCCCTAAAAAATCAATCTGACCGCTGCTGCTGATTCAGAACGCTGCTGCTCGTGTCCTCACGAAGACCAGAAAAGTGGATCACATTACTCCAGTTCTGAGGTCTTTACACTGACCAGAGAACTGATTATAAAGTACTAAATGGTTTAGGGCCAAAACACATTTCTATCTGCTGCTATGTTAAGAACCATCCACACCTCTCAGATCTACTTTCTATCCCTAAAGTTACAACCAAATACAACGAGGCAGCTTTCAGTTTTTACGCACCACGTACCTGGAACAAACTCCCAGAAAACTGCAGGTCTGCAAAAACACTTCTATGTTTACCGCTGCCTTTTATACTGCACTGTAACTTTTTACATTCGGTTTTGTGTGAAACACGTTTAATTTTTTTGTTGTGAAGTGTGCTATACAAATTCCTTGCCTTGTCTTGCTGTGCGGTGTTTGCGTTAAACTTTGTCTCACACTACAAATTCTGGATTGTGTTTCATCCCATCTTTAAGCAGCGCACTCTCTTCAGCACCATCATTGTTTGGAAAAGGCAGGAAATAGAAAAGTGGCCACAGGTGCACATAATAACTTTTATTTCTTCCAAGGAATCTGTTCAAGTTCAAACCAAATCTACACTCACATCAAACCAAATAACTATGATACACAAAATGAGGACAGAACTGCAAACATTGCTCCATCCGTCAACTACACCTGCTTTATCCTGCTGAGGGGCTGAAGTCTATCCCAGCTGACGGTCTTTTGCAGGGTTAACACAAAGAGAACGGCAGCCATGCTCGCTCACACACCTACACCTTACTTCAAATAACCAATTAACTTATCATGCATGTATTTGGTGTGTGGGGGGTGAAACCCACACAGACGGAAGATTCACACAGGAAGGCACCAGTCAATCGGCAAGTTCAAACCCAGAGCCTTCTTACTTGAAGGCAACAGTGCTAACCACAGCAACACTGAACCCACCCACTGTCAACATAAACATATTCATTATGCAGTACAAAGCACAAGACACATTTTAGAGTAAGATGTCTGTAGTTTAGATAATATTCAACACTGAAGTTGAAGGGTCAGGTGGTGGATGGAGCGACAGCACCAAATTCACTAAACTTTTATGTCAGTCTAATACAGTGGTGGGCAATCCTGGTCCTCGAGGGCCACAATCCAGCATGTTTTAGATGTTTTCCTCTTCCAACACACATGATTCAAATGATCAGCTCATCATCAAGCTCTGCAGAAGCCTGATAACGATCCTGATCATTTGAATCAGGTGCATTGGAAGAAGGAAGCATCTAAAACATGCAGGATTGTGGCCCTCGAGCACCAGGATTGTCCACCCCTGGTCTAATATGTGGGTTATTCCATCTCAAATCATCAGTGGCATTCTGAGTACTTAGACTTTTTTTTTTTTTTTTATCATAAACTGTGGATATTAAAGGGTGAAATTTTTTGATTTTGCCGGTCAAACCACTTTCATCACATTAAGATTTGAGACTGTTTGAACAATATCTAAGGAATTCTTGAAGATAAAATGAAATGTCCCCTCTGATTTCTCATCATACCATGGGACTGTAATAGTTGATCAAATATTCTCAGAATATGGATGAGATTAAATATATTTTTTGAAGGATGTCGTCATGAAAAGTCCCATCTTTGAGCAGACTTTAACAAAAAAAATGATAATGCAGAAGTCAGCTAGTGATATTTTTTAAACCACATGTAGCTGCACGTCACAATAAGACAAAACAACACATATAGACTACTTTTAACTTTTTATGAAAATGGAAAAAATCTCAACTATTACTTTATCCAAATAGAGTTCTCGAGTTTCAAAATGGTTTTCAAATTGTGTTAAATTTTAATGTATTCTGAATCAGTGATGTGATGAGGAATACCTGGGAAAATGTCATGCGTCCCGGAAAGTATTTGATATTAAAATCTTTATTAATCTTCACATTTTTTGCTGTAAAAAATCCAGGTAAATTAAAAATGATCAAGCAGTAATTCTTCTAAAAAGCTGATGATGTGAGATGGAAGATGTCGCAGTGTTACACCAATGACAGCTTTCCTGTACTTTAGACTAGCAAGAACTGCAAAGATCCTCATCATTTTTGAAAAGTCATTGCATTACATAAATAACGGCATCATAGGTGTTTTTGTTGTTGTTGTTGTTGTTGTTTTTAATTTCTAAACTGAATAAACAAATAGATCTGAAGCACCAGCTGTTAAAGTAGCAGTCAGTGTGTAACCAGTGTTATCCTGACCCTGCAATTTTCCCATTTTTACTGTTGAGACTGACCAGTAAGATCGCTCCAGATATCCTTTATGTGCCCCAGCTTAACTTGTGCATGCAGAGGAAAGCCTGTACTGGCCTGAACCTGCTATTTAGCTGCTCAACTTAATCCCAAGAGAGGAACATTTACTTACATTCTGTGGAGTTTGACAGCAGAATAATGACTTCAGCTCTACTGGAGGATAATTTATGTGGTGTTTTTTTGTGTGATGCTGAAAAAAAAAAATTACATGTAATAACTTGTGTTCCTCTTCACATAACCTCTGAACCTTTTTTCACAGTCAGTCACAAACAAACAGAGCATGCAAAGGCTGGATGCTATTTCACGAAGGCATTACTCTTTTCTATACTGAGGGAGGCACTGTTGGATTTATTGGATCATCTGAAGGTATCACTGTGAGAGGATTCAGCTCTGAGGAAAAAGGAAATGCAATCAGCCTTTCAAACAACTGTCAAGAGGAACCTGAAAGATTCATTCATTATGTTTTCAGTCTGTCATAAAGTCAAGAAACAATGAACATGCAGAGCTTGCATCAGCAGTTCTTCCATTCGATGTCCTGAAGCAGTTTGTTGAGCTGAAACAAGAATACAGTTGGCTTTGAAAATCTAAGCTTTGACAGCTGTTCAGCACAGGATTAAATGAGTTTTCAGGGAGAAACCTGGAATAAAAAAAATAGTAATTCACAGTGCTTATTTTTACAGACAATAAAGAAGCTGATCCACTAATCCATGCCACAGGTGCACAAATACCTGTGTAAGCAGAGTTAATACTGATAAAAGCTCCTGGAAGAAGAAAAAAGGAACAAGGAAAGTTCCCACACTTTGACTGTTTTGTTTCTCTGTGTCCTTTTTTTTTCAATCCTGCCAAAATGTAAAGCAGTGTGCCAGTCATGAATGAAAAAAAAAGTGATGGGGGAGGGAAAAAGAATAGAAAAACCAACAGTGACTCGTGTAACTCACCTGTTGGTGAGAGTTTTTGTTTGGTGTTCATTCAGACAGCAGGCGGCCGGGTGGCCCCTCCCTGAGGCCGCTTCGGTTCCCAGGTAGCGAGAGCCGAGATGGGAGGAGAGTTCCCACCACACTCCCTAACCGTTCTCACCGCAGCTCATTGGTTGGACGTTGCCTCATCGCTGAAACACGACACTCGGCGGCGGTGCAGGCAGGTGTATGGAGCTGCAGGGCAGAAGGAGCTGGGAAGTGTGTGTGCCAGACACGAGGACAAAGAGGAGGAGGTGAGCAGGTTTCACTCAGCTTAGTCATACCTTCAGACTCTAAATGCATCATACATGTGAGGCATCGTTGAACACCTTGTGTGTCTGTGTTGGGAAGCATTTACTCGGCCTTTGTGTGGAGCAGCTGCTGAGCCAAACTGAAGTCATGTGTACACAAACAGTGGCTATTTTGCCAATACATAGGCAAATGAGCCTCTTACATCAAATGACGGCGGTTCCCACACAACTTATCCCAATCACTGCTGCTTTAGAAGGGAGAAGGGGACTATGTTTTGGCTGTCTGTCCTTACTAAGCTGCCATTGTTGACAGGGTAAAACACTTATATCCAACTTGATTTCAAGTCTTTTTCCCTGATTCATTTTTTTCACGTCTTCAGAAAACAGCTGAGAAACATTTCAAATCTGTCTTGCAGAAATGACACAGCAAGTTCTCAGGACAGTCCTGTATTTTCCTTTACTGTCCGACATTTGAATGCAGACAACATAATATTCACACATTTTTTAAAAACGTCAGTGTGGTTGGAAACCGTTGTCACTGTGATAGCAGCATCTGCAACCACAGGAATGATTTAAATGTCACTTCTGCAATCAAACATCTGTCTTTACACTTAAAGGTGGAGTATCAATTTATAATCCAATACACTTTTTTGTCAAATTCTAATTCAGTATCTCCTTACAGTTTGCTAGCTGCCTTCTATGTGTGAGATGACAAAAAAATTTGGAGGGAAAATGTAGATGGGAAACAAACATAGTGGCTTGGACTGATTCATACATCATTATACTGTAAAAAAGAAAAAAATGAACTTAAAAAAAATGTAGCTTGGCTGCCTTGAAATCTTCAATGAGGCAAAGTTTTTTTTCTTTTTCTTTTTTTTTCTTTTTTTAGATAACAACGAGAAATTTCCACATAAAAAACAAAGGTTGTTTGAACTAAGCATCTGGTTGAATGGCTCATTTAAGAATCTTCTTGTAGTAACTTTTTTTTAAGGTACGATGGTTGCTTTTTTAGAAATATTATATTGAAACATTAAGTTTGTTTGTTCTGTTTTCTTTAGTTTGACTTATTCTGTATACTTGTATTTGCTTTTTTCCAATTGGTTTGGTTTTAATTTTTAACATGTAAAGCGGCTTTGAGTTTGTGAAAAGCGCTCTATAAATAAAATGTATTATTATTATTACTATTATCAAGTTAATTCAAAAAATGTGATTCACGTTGTTCAATTAAACAACTTAGGTTACTTTGAGCTCACTCTCTGCATGTTAGCTGGAGGCCATTAATCGCTACAGAGGTCTCTGTCATGGTGGCCCATTGCTAGCTAAAACCCCACAATGCTCCTGAGTTCGTAAAACTACATCAACCCTCCATTACAATCAAACTGAAAACACAGAACTTCCTGTAGTCCGAGTGCCGCTTCCTCAGGTCGCTACAGTTTTAAACACAGCAAACAAGCTGCAATCTCTAATCTCAAATAGTAACAGACTCCACCTGGTGGAGCAATCAGGTACTACAGTTAATGTACATAAATATTTTGGCATACAAGTGTTTCGTCTTCTGCCCTATCAGTTAATAAATTTTTAATGAGTTAATTTATTAACAGCAATGACCTGATTAACGATTGATCATTAACATCTTTATTAACTCCAGAAGTCCTTCAAGAAGACACTGAAATACAGATAATAAGTCCTTGTTGCCTATCGATTTTTTCTGGGGCTACTGGTCAGTTAATAGTGCACTTTAAGTTCATTCTACATTTTAGTTGAACTGTTTTGAGAAAATGAGCTGAAGTAGCTTCTACCTGTAACATGCTCAGTTACTCAAGTTTGACTTTAGTTTTTCTTGTTTCTCTTTCTTTTCAGGTACCAGTGTTGAGTTGTTGGTTGCTGCAGCTGGAAGGACATCTTGGCAGGCCTGAGCTAAAGATGCACCACCTGAACCAGAGCTGTTAATAACAGGATGCGGCCCTTCTGAGTGCTCATCACATCTTTGGGGAAACTGGGATTTCCACTTCAGTGATTTTTTTTTTACCTCTTTAGTTCTGTACAATACTTTCAACACCTGTGTTTTAGTTTAATTAAAATGCTAAAAAACACTGTTCTGTTTTGTTTAATGTGTACTTCAATCAGTGCTGTTTCAAAAATGGTCTGATCAATACATATATCGCCTGTTGTATTCACGTCTGTATTGTTTTTTTTCTCTTTTTTCAGGTCAGTTTAGTTCTATTCTGATGTTAAGTTATCATGATCTGATTTCAGCTCTGTTTAGTTGACCTGTTTCATGGCTCCAGGAATTTTTCCGATATTTTACAAATTGTTTAAATATACCTGTGACACCACAGGCCTTCTGGCTCAGTCGCTCGCAGTCACAGAAATGTTCTTTTCAAATACTAAAATACTGATGTGAAGCAGGTTGTCGAGGTTTTAGCTCAATCTCTATTCACCAGGATATGTTTTTAAAAGACTGACTCACACAGGTGAACTATGTCGCTCTGTGTTTCTGTGTGAAATGGAACACGACTGTGGTAAAATTAGGGTTCTATTTGCTTTTTTGCTTTTTGGAAATCTGTGTGAGGTCAGCGCAAGGTGTGAGGTTCAACAAGTCAGCCATGCATTATCTCACCTGAGACGTGAGGTGTTTGTGTCTGAATGGAGAGCAGGTATACCGAGATATGAGTGAACTTGCTCTGCACCCGGGAACGTCATGAACTCCTGGGGAATCTTCTGAAGTCGCCGCTTATCGCTGGTTATTGCTTCAGCAGTGACAGCTGACTTCCTGGTGTGGGTTTCGACAAGGCTTGGTTCTCATGTTTGGCACCGGCAGGGACCCACCTGGAGACGTGTTTGCTGTCACCTCAGTCTGACTGGAGCAATAACAGGTGGGTGTTTATTCGTGCGATTTCTGCTTTCCTTACTCAGGTTAAATAAATGCACATTCTGACAAAAGGTGCAACAGGCACAACATACTATAAGTACACACATGCACGTTGCAAGTTTTTGATCCTGGCACTGCATGAAAGTGTGCTCTCTGCAGGAGTTTTTGTCACCATGGTCAGGTTTAGTGTTTCAATTTACCCCTTGCATTTCTTCCAGACATCTCACACTCACTGGTTTCAGCTTATAAGGTGATAAAATTGAGGTGGACAGTTTCGACCACTTTGCTTATTTAGGTCCCCTAGAACATGACAAAAATCAAATCCAAGTAGGCACGTGGTGGTGTAAAATACATTTCCTAGAATCACAAGCCAAAATCAAAACAGTTGTGAAATACTGAAGTCCACTGTTTATCTTGCACAAGACTTAAAGAATTAAGTGTGTGTCTGAATGAACAATTAAATGAGTGTGTGTGTGTGTGTGTGTGTGTGTGTGTGGGAGAGCGGCTGCCTCTGGCTTCTGCCTCTGTCTGTTAATGTGTGTAAGTCTGCAAGCGAGGCAATGAGCCCGGCTGTGTGCCTGCTGGAACTGCACGTGTGTGTGCGAGTGCACGTGTGTGTGCGTGCGTGTGTGTGTGTGTGTGTGTGTGTGCGGCTGCTGACGGGACCTGTCACTATCAGGCCCACACATCTCTGGCACTGTCTGTGTTGACACTCTGCCCGAGGGGGAACGAGCCTGCAGAGGTTGAGGAGAGCAGCGGTTTCCCACGACTGCTGCTCTCAGTCTCGGCCCTGCCTCTGCATTCCAGGACTGCCAGCGCTCTGTAAATGTTTGGACAGCCTTGAACAAATAACACACCTTGAAAGGCACAAGCACAGGCCCTCTCTCTCTCCTCTCTCTCTCTCTCTCTCTCGCTCTCTCTCTCTCTCGCTCTCGCTCTCACTCTCTCTCTCTCTCACTCTCTCTCTCTCCTTTTGCCGCACACCCCCTTCTCCTCATCCACCTCCTTAAGCTCACATAGCTAACACCCCAAACCCACCCAAACCACAAATCTACCTCCTTTGCAGCCGCCCGCCCAGCTACTGCCTCTCTCAAACTTTCCCAGCTTCACTCTCATGCGCAAATAAACACCAGCCCGTACTGTGTTACTCTTGTACACTTGCATACACAAACACACAGGCACACACCTGTGTATATGTAAATACACACACATGTCTATTATTTTTTCTGACAGCAGGACCATGGCTGTTTTAACTTTGCGGGATTATGTTCGCAAGCACAGAGCTATAGGAGACGTACATTTTTGTAATGAAAAGTTGTTGTTTTTTTTTTGTTTTTTTTCATGGAGCATGCGCATAATGGGCCCCAGATGCATTTAAATCTACCATTAAGACATACAGTAGTTTCTAGGTTAGAATGTAAGGAGCAATATGGGTTACAAAAATAAACACAACACTATCTTTGTCATTATTTTCAAATGAAAAACCAAGATTTTATGATATGCGCTATCTGGTTTTTCTGGTTGGTGTCAAACCTAAAAGAGCCAATCGAGATAACGCTGCAATCTTGCGATCTTCTTCAGTGGCGTCGGCCTGTAGTTTACTTATTGGTTAATCAGCTCAGGTTTTGGCAAGAACACAACCGTAGTAAAAATCATGTATGGGTGTCACACAGAAGGTTTTCTGGTAGCATTTCTGGCTGTGAGCGTGGCTGACCCTGTGCTCTGACCAAGCTGTGACATGTACAATGAAACAATTTCCACATGCGGGATCAATACAGTAAATAAAAATAAATTAATTAAAAGGAAAGACGTGTTTTGAATGGTCCAAACAAGGTCAGTACTTTGTTTTTGAGTTGAGCAACTGGGGCTTTATTTCAGACTCTTTTTTGTCTTTGTTTGTAGACAGATGTTGAGCTAATTCAACTGGTCACATACACTGACGAGCCACAATGTTAAATCTACCTGTCTTATATTGTGTAGTTTCCTCTCGTGCCAACAAGACAGAGTTGTCTTATCGGGCCACGGACGCATGATCAGTGGGGCCCTCCTGTGGTGTCTGGCACCATGAAGTTGTCAGTGGACACTTTGGGTGCTGTGGATTGGACTTGCACCGACGCATACCACAGATGCACCACTGGATTTGGATCTGGAGAGTTTAGAGCTTTGGGGTTGAGAAGCTGTTCCCATGCAGCTTTTGTTGGTGAGTTGGTGAGTGCCATTGCAATGAAGGGGTAAGCTTGTGTTTGGTTAACAGCAACGTTTAGGTGGGTAACCTCCACATGGCTACCAGGACCCAAAGTCCCCCTGCAGAACTCTGCATTGTAACGACATGATCAATGTCATTCACCTAACCAGTGGTTTGTGGTTTTAACATTGTGGCCTATTAGTGAACACCTATACGAACTAGTCTGTATCAATAAACAACTAACTTAGCAAACATATTAAACAGCCAGTAATGTTAGAAAGATCCTGGATGTCCTCATCGGGATGGGAACCGGCGACCTTCTTGCTGCGAGGCAACGATGCTAACCGATGCTAACCACTGCTCCACCTGGCAGCCCATCTTTGGTGGAATATCAGAATTGCTATTTCTCCACAGTCTGTGAATAATTTTAGTCATTTTGTAATGTTTTCAACTAAAATACTAACAAATAGCTCCTTTAATCTGACTATTGTATCTTTTATTCTGAGACAACTACATTTTTTTGAAAAAGTCCCACAAACAATCCCAGTAATAACTTGATGCAGTTTTGTATTTCATACAGGCGATTATGGTCCTTGGCTTAAATCTGTGTGGGGTGGCTTTCTAGATCCTACTGCTAGGAGGCACCACAGTTAAACATTTTGAAGTCCCACATAAACACATTTGTATCATTATCGTCTGAACTAAAGGCCCAGTTGCTAAAGTCAGTTAAGGTAGAGCTGTTTGGGACCAAGACACTGTGGAGGAAAATGGTCTCTGCCCACATCCACAGTGGTTTATTCCCAGAAATTCAACTTCCAGTCTGGCTTGGCACATTTGGCAGTGACCATGGGTGGGGAAACAAGTAAAGGACTCAGCCTTGTTTCCTTGGAATTATTTCTGCATTTGACAATTGTATACCCCACAATTTATGTGCAAATACAGGAAGTAGTGTGACCTTTATGGAACAAGGCAGGAAGTGATAGTGTGGAGATTTGGATGATGGATTTGCATGAAAAAAGCAGAGTTTACATCCTGTAAACACCACTACAGCCTCAAGTCTGGCCACCCAACACAACCAACAGTAGAGCCCGTTACTCAGAGAATATGCACATACTCAGAAAAGTGTAGTTAGAAGAAAATCTTTACACTGCTTTTGTAGCAATTCAAAGGTTTTGTATTATTGTCATTGCAAATTCTATTAGCAGAATAAAAACGCATGTTTTTGTATAGAAATAAAGAATCTGTATATTTTTTATAGTTTAAAGTGTGAATGGCTCTTCAAGACCGTCATGATAAAATCTACTTTAAAGAGTTCTGGAAACAAGTGGTACAAACTGTTGATCAGTGCAATATTTGTGCAAGACGGGGATAGTTTTGACCTCGTTGTCAAACATTTACTCAGTCATTTCATGTCTAAATATTTTATGAGCTACATAAACAGTTTGAAAAGCTGAACTTTTGCAACTGTTCCAGTTTTTTAAACAATTAAGGGTTATAAAAAAAAAAGGTTTATTCCATGTGAAAAGTTCTCATATGTTTCTACATAGAAGTCTATGCTGCATAAGTAAATGACAAAGGCGAGTGACCAAAAAAAAAAACAAAAAAACAATTAGCTGGCTCACAACGATTTGCAAATAAAATTACATTTACATGACAGTATGTCTGTCTGTGCCACTGACACCCACTGGTTGGTGTGTCCTCACAACACACAGCAGAAGTGTCTTCTGGATGAATTCTCCCAGTCTTCCTTTAACTGTATGCATATTGTTGTCAGTAGATTTACATCTTTGTACTTATAAAGCTATGACCTAGGTTGCATTGTATATGCTTTAATAGAATACTTTTTGAAAAGGTCTCCAAAAGGTAATAATCTGCAAGTCACCTTATAAAATGTGGACAAATGTTCCATAAACAATCATTAGCCCCACAAGTACTGAGAATGTACAGCGCAGTCCAGTACGATTTATGTAGTCTTCAAGATTTTTAGAGCATCTAATGATAATTGTGGAAATATTTCAACCTGTAACAATAAATGTTTTACATCATATTCATGCTTATATTAAAGACAAAGGCATCAGAAGCAGAAAAGAGCACTTGAGTTTAGTTCTATCTGAATATCTGTGAGCTAACGCTGCTCGATCTGACAAGAGAGAAAAAGTTTGAAGTGCGGCATGTATTTGTTTTGACACATATATCCACCCCCAACAAGTTTACATGACCTCCTAACCGCATAAGGTCCTCCTGCCAAAGAGTAGTTGTGAACATGATGATGATAGTTGCCGAGCTTCTCCTAATCACAAAACAAAACTACGCTCTGAGAATACAAGAAACAACAACTGCTTTCTCCGAAAAAGTCTTCATACTATACGGATTAAGGCATCCGAGCTACTGTGAACCAAAACATCCATGTCATTAGGATGAATGCCTGCATAACTGTCAGAGAGTCCCTCCCTCATACAATATGAGAACAGCACATTCATTGGGCACCAGGCTGGATGAACAATAACACGGCACAATAACAGCGAGGATGAACCAGTACGAATTCCCACACAGCCACCAACGCTGCGCCCTGATGTCTGGCAGCAGCTGTGGAATCTGGAGTTTCTTGCTCATCGTAAATCCCACGAAACATAACGCAGGACAACTTCCACTGCGCTCCTTGGGCAGCAGCCACTCAAACGCGCCTCTGTTTTCATTGTCGGGAGGCCTCGGGGTACATATTTCTGTAATTTGGCTTTTATGCTCAGCAGTTTTGCAGCTGTGATGACATTTGGGTGTCGCCCCCCTGTTTCTCACGATCCTGCTGCCAACGCTGCTCCGGCCACTGGTCGTCAGCCAAGAGTGAGGTCTGTGTGTCAGCCCCCACTTCTTATGTACACATGCACAGTGAAAGAAGGTGCTTTTGAAAAAATATACTCCTGGCAAATGAGTTAAACCACAGTGGACTTTTTTTTTTCTCCCCTTTTTTGTCAGGGTCAGTTTTCTAAAGTGCAGCTCAGTGGTTTCAGGAGGAGGAAAGGTTTAGCGCATGCACAGACCTCTGTTGTTTCTGTTCATTATAGGTGCAAAAAAGACATATAATGATTTGTAATAACATAAATATGGTGATGATGTTTTATCTTTGTCATTTAAGCTTCTGTCAGTTTTAACTTAATGAAATAGATAGCCTTTTATGGGGAGTTGAAGTAAATGGATCTATATCAAGGGACAGATTTAGACATTTGAGACTAAATGCTCGATTTTTATTGCCTTAATACTATAATGGCCGCAACCGTCTAATACAATTTGGCTGAAGAAAGATTTATGGTCACCAGATTGTGACAAAATCCAACAACAAAAAGCCACAGCTATGATTTCTCCAAGACGTATACCTTCTTCTGCCTTTAGCTGTGTTACTCCAAATAAACACTTCTCGTCTTGTCTTCCTCGACATAAACACGCCGTGAAATGATTTTCTGGTTTGGGAGGGACTAATGAACAGGGAGGAAGGGAGCAGGTTTGATTCTCAGAGGGGTGATAATGGTGGGAGTTCCCCACAGTCTGCTTGTTCTCAGCTGTCCTCCCGGAAACCTCGGTCCAGCTGCTGCCCATTACACTAAGGAATGTTACCCCCGGGTCGGATGCCAGGAGCGCGGTGGCACATTAATGACGGAGCGACCACGGGCCGAGGCCACTTGTGAGTTATTAACGTGGCACACTCGAATCCTTCCCATGCCCCTCTGCTACCCGCCCCCCCCTCAAACCGCCCACTCTGACAGCAGCTGCCGGACTCTTGGTTTCCCAGAGTCAGGAAGCAGGGAGTGTGTCAGCATGTGTGTGTCAGGGTGGGGAGTTTATGGGGTCATGGTATCTGATTAATTGGTCAGATATGCATGCCAATGGTTCCTGTTTTGTCTGTCACGGTGTAGGTCCATTTGGCTAATCGCTCGACACAGCTGGGACTTTATGTGTGAGAAAAACTGTAGAAACACCATCAGCTGTCAACAGGAAATCAATGAATTAATCCATCAATCAGTAGATTTTCCGACTAACTGTTAAAGACGTGGAGCCCACTGGGTAAAGATACAAGCTCAGATGAACAAATTACTGTATATTGCAGACAAACACTTCATTCAAGAGTCAGGAAGGACAGCAGGAAAATGTGATATGCAACAATTTCACGGTGGAGATGGAAAAACTTTAATTGACTGGATGCGGTTGTGAATGAAGCTATACACTTAAAACCGCTGCATGTGACTCACTTCCTGGCTCAGCACCATCAAAGGTAACTGAAGCTCTGAAGTGCCTTTGAAAACGTCCAGGGAACAAAAATAATTACACTCATTTTGCGGGACATCATTGTAAGAACGCACTCAGCGTGGAGCCTCACTTGAACGTACATCAAGTCCGCGTATTTTCTCTGATCAGCCGAATGTAAAACATGTTTGTCATTGTTTGAACCGGCTTGATTGGCAGAATTTAAGGACTCCACTCATGCCGCCGTTTATGAGCTAGGAGAGTGTGTTACAAGGCCCGAAAAGCTTGTGGATGGTAGTTTTTCTTTACATAATCTCTCAACATATTCAGGCGGTGAGCACCTGGGCAGATCATTTTGGTCTTTAATGATATGGCCAACAAAACAACCCATAAGGTACTTGAAGGAAGTTTTTTAGAGCCTGGGCCTAATTACAACATGGGACAAAAAAATCAAACCACCCCTCACTTAATTGGCTTCTTTTCTTTTCATGCTCCTATACATGGCCATTCAATCATGAGATGGCGGCAAACAAAACCCTCGCTCTCTCCTTGACCCAAAACACTCCCCTAATTGCCGCTGCACGGTCAGCTCCAGCTGTAGGTCGACCATCCTATAGCAGAGCATCGCCACCACAGCACCATAAGATACATATACAATGGTGTATCGGGGGGAACAAACTCAAGCAATGTGATTATTTCAACACTTCAGTAACACAGGTGTAATATTTAAAGCTTTGCTTTGTTGCAAATGCAAACATGACATCAAATAAACAGATACAGAAGGCATGAGATGACAGGAAAGTGGGTTTCATGTGAGTCACACCAGTTCCATGGCTCAGTGCAAGCACTCATTTTTTGTGTTTTCTATTATTTTGTTTGCACTGTAGCAGAAGTTCACATGTCCCAGCCTACAGAGGTCACAGTAAAGTATGTCACGTTCTCGTCCTCATCTGTCCTCTTTTTTTCTCTCTGCGCTTGCACCCACAAATATGCGGTTTCTCTGTACTCTGTATGTTTAAGTGTCACTCTGCCGTCGAGGTCACGACCCGACACGTTCAACACATGGCATCTGCTCGGCGGCTGCATGCCAGAGCAGCTCTCCGCCAGACAGACGACTGATAGGACATGTGAGGACAAACACAGGTGAGGAAACACGATGTCCTCAAGTCGCTATCTGGAGTCTTGAAGGAGAGACTGGTGGCTTCCCAGCTCTTACGACATACAAGTCCTGATAATGTTTCACAGGAAATGTCTTAATCTGATGTGAAAAGGGCATTTTAAGGATATTTATCATTTCAGATGTTGTTCCTATAAGGTTAATTGTTAATAGGTTTAGCTGTAGCACTCAGATGACATTTGGAGGATGTTGTTAGGGCCACAGATTGTGTTGCAAAGCCAAGATACATAATCAGCATTCAAAAAATGGTTGCAAGATGTTATGAATGCCACAGATGACACAATGTTTTTTTTTATATAAAACATTCCTGTAATGTGATATATTAAAAACAACGTTAAAAAATGTTTGCAAGATGGTATTGATGCCACAGATGACAGAATGTTTTTTATAACGCATTCCTGTAATGTGATATATTCAAAAAAACTAACGCCTAAAAAATGTTTGCAAGATGATATTGATGGCTCAAATGACAAAATGTTTTTTTTAAAATACAATGTTCCTGTAAAGAGATGGATTAACGTGGGCAGAACATTTTGTGTTCTGCAATATTCTGAGGATGTTGTTGAGAAATTCTGAAAGTTTTTTTCTGTTAAACATTCCCACAATTGTACATGATAACAGAGAAAGGATCATTTCATTACAACATTCATAGAATGTTTTAGGAACATTAGGGCATAAAAATGTCATCACTAAAAATTTATGGGACTTTAGAGAACATTTTTCTACCTTTAAGAAGAACATCCTGGGAACTAAAAGAAAACTTCCCACTGAAAACATGATTAAAACTTTGCTAAACCTTTTAAGAATATGAAAAAAATCGATCTGGGTGTCTTTCTGCAACTTTTATCGCAAGGGAGCTGGACGCAACATGTGACTGAGAAAGAAATGAGAAGAATTTGTGAATTTCTTTTAGAGGACAGGCAGCACTCAATCATTCATTCAACTCAGATGAATACGATCCTCAGACGGACAAGTGGAGGAGCTGTTAGTGGTTATCTGTGGGTGTGTCTGAGCCACACTGAGGCCGGTGTGGGACCCTCTTTTCACTCTCTTCCACTCGCACGGCTGCTTCTAATCTCTGACCCCCATCAATAAGATGCATTCAGAGTCCATCAAACAGACGAGCTGCTGCACAGGCAGCGGCGGACCGCTGGGGGGAGAACCATGGGAAACACACTCTTAATTGTCCCCCCGAACCTTTTTAAAGAATATTAAGCTGCATTAGCTGACCACGAGCCTTTCTTTCGCGAGGCTTTCTTCTGGAGAGGGCTACAGGAGCCCACTCAGCCAACAGGCCATTAAACGTGACAGGTCTTTGTGGAGAACAGAGAGACGAACTCAGTGGAGAGAGCAGCGAGCAAACCCCTGCTTAATAACAAGGAGGCTAACGGGTTAGTTAGGCTTCGCATCTGGTTCGTATCAGGCTCTGTGTGCAGCCTGACTTGCTCCACCAGCCTCAGATCTATTAGCGGCTATTAAGCATCCCAGTGGAATGAGTCTCTCCATAACTCTCAGGCCTGATCCAAACAGACACAATATAGAGGGGGTCATTAAAGGTAAAGTTTTCCAGCCTCAGTGATGTCAGTGCTGCACTCGTACACAGCCCCCTGTTGGCACTGCAAGATGAAAAACTGGTCAGAACCAGCTTGAGTAATAAATCACTTGGCAATGGCCTCATTTAATTATGAATGAAAGAGTCGGTTCATCCAAATTCCCCCCTAAAAAGTATATTTTCTTCTGTACTTTCAGTGGTATGTAACCGCGTAGGCAGTTCTGGTTTCATTTGTGTAGGATTTGTGACACAGAAGAATCACAAGTGTCACAGAAAAAGGAAAAAAGCGTTTCATAGTACAGTAAAAATAGGTGTTACCACAATATCCATACATGAATAGAATAAATTACATATACACAATTTCTACTAAATGGGCAATAAAAAAAGAATCAAATATTAGTCATTTAGCCATAAGGTGTAGCTTTGGGCCTAGCATTGGTAAAATGAGGTACAACAATGACTTTATGATTGTACATTAGAAAAAGTATAATGGTGACATTTTACAGCCTGACACTTATAGTGTAATTTTGTTGCATGAATGAGGTGCCAATAAAACACTTACTGGATCCTAGTGGTGCTTAAAAGTAATGAACATGGAAGGAACATAAACTATGAGCAACAAGTGATTAACATTTAGGCATTCAAAAATAATATTGCCGCCTAACATTGCCTACTTATATAACACTTTCATTGATTCCTACACAAATACAGCTACTGCAACATAATGCCTCATTTGTCTTAGTTAAATGAGTCACAGAAACAACATTTGCGTCATTTAATCGAATTCAAAACGTGCCTTACAATTACAGGCTTTGCTGATTTAACTTTTAGACCAACAGATATTTTTTGATGTGTTAGAAGTGAGCTGCATTATTCTAAGCCCCTGACCCAGTCTTTCTCCAGGGCATGGCCATATTGTCCTGCACATTAGCCCCATTAGGGAGACTTTATGAGCCTGGATGGAGTGAGTCATGTGTTAAGGTTGGTGTTAAGCTGCTGAACCCTTTTTGTGCTCAGGCCTGAACTCGCCTTGTAGCTCCGAGTGACACCGGAGGGATTTGGAGGGAATGGCCGAGCATTCAGGAAGGATTCACTCAAATTTGAGGGATCAAGACATCTCTGAGGGAAAGCATGTGCAGTTTTCAGCACATTGGTACAATAGAAGACCAATTAGTCTTAATTTACATTTGGTGTAGTAAAGAGAATGACTCAGTGTAAAGTGCTAATAAAACTCTCGTGATCTGATCCAGACAAGAGTTAAAACCGCTGAATGTTTGCTTGGTAAAATCGCTCGCCTTTTTCTCTTTAAACACATAACCAGTGACTTAAACACATACTTCCCACCACATATACGTCTGACTGCTCTTTTACAAACCCAAAAGCTCAATTTCCTTCTTTGTTTCACTCATTCTGTGGCTGAACTGCTCTCTGTGACCTTATGACATCTTTACCCAAATAAGCAGCAAATGTGGTCCCCTTATTGGGCCCTGAAAACGGCATATGTTTCGTAGAAGCAACCCTCCATTAATCAAAAGCAGTTAAGCGCTAAATAGGCAGATCCTGCATGAGGAGCCAGGAGGAGAGATCTCCCCTCCCCACACCCGACCGCCTCAGTTCATATCGGCCGACGGGAAGGGGATTCATCACCTTGTCATCCGCAGATAATAAAAAGCTATGAGGCTGTGTGGGCTGATGGGATTGGGATGAATGTGTGACTCTGTGGTGCAGGGAGAGTGAGCGCCGATGGTCAGAAAATGGGCAGGGTCTCCTTGTTGGCGACACAAAGCCGTTGCTGTGCAATCAGCTCGGTGTAAAATCGCCACTCTGTGGCCCTTACAAAGGCTCACAAAGGCAGGGGGCTGGTGGCTGGGGCGGGAGTGCGGCGACACAGCTGTGAGCAGAGCCTCCACATCCCGCCTCAATATGGGCTCCTCACATCTGTAGCGGCCTGGCCCCTACTTCCGCCAGGTCCCGGGACAATGGAGGCCCTCGGTCGACCCCTTTGTTGCAATGTTTTTCAGAACCCCTTTTTAGCCTAAATCTTAAATATTTCATTAGGCCTTCTTCGCCCCTGCTCCCTTTTCACAAGCATTTTCAAGAGCATCACCAGGACCTCTAGTCTTCACCCCCCTTCGCTGTCGTAACGCCCTACAGACAACAAAAGGATTTCATCTAAAACTGTTGGGGACCTGCTGTTAGTCCAAAACAAGCAGTGTTTAAAGTTAAACAGAGGACGAGGCGCATGCAATGTTGTGTTTCTTGCAGCTCATAATTTGAAGTATCTGAACTTGTGAAGTATTTTCTGACCTCCTTCCTGACATGGGATAGATAGAATCCCTGTTAGTTTTTATTAGTTAGTTTCTGGCATTAAAGACATGCCACAGTCATCACACAAGGATATGCAACAGTTAATGCAGATTTTACCATAGGAGCCTGTTTTTGTTTATATCTTGTCTGATCTTTTCACTTCACTAAATTCACTTTATTTAAAAACATATGAAGAGTTCATTTGCAAAAACAGATAACTCCATTTTTGGAGATTTTCAGAAAACTTTTTTTTGTTGTTGTTTGCTTGAGATAATATCAGTCAAACTGAAGTTGAGTGGATTCGACTCAGTAGAAATGACATGACAAAAATACAGATAACTTAAGTTTGATCGATGTTTTCTCAGGTAGACGATGGAAATGTGGGTTTTCTGAAGGTTTGTGAAGATGGAGTTCTCTGTTTTTGCAAATGAACTCTCCATATTCAGATCTTTCTTTGGACTCAGATTTTCATGTACTTTGAATGTTTTAATGTTTTTATCTGGATGATGACTTTAATTCTATGTACTGTTCTAATTCAACTTTATTACAAGCATATTTCAAGTTATACAAATAAACTTTGAAAGTGTGAAAAGTGAATCACCAAAGCATTATGATTTTCCTACAAAACTCCCTCATCTCTTGTCCTGCATATGGGACACTGTGTGACGACCTCCATCTCTGGATAAGTCACTCTAGTGAACGTTTACTTACGTATGTTATCAAATAATGTAAACTCTTAAAATAATGTGTGACTGAGTCCGTCCTCAAAATTCCGATGCAGCATCAATTTAAATGTTAAATGAGGCTAACAGCAGTCAATAGTGGCCAGTGAAGTGAATGAACATTTTTAAAGGGTGTTTAATAACATTGATCCTGATAATAAAAGCTGCATAATGGAACTTTATTGAAACTCAAATATATTCATGGCATATGGTCACATTAGCAACACAGAGTGTCATTATTGAGTGTTAATTCACCGGCTGCTCGGCATATAGGAGGGCCACACATAAACGCCGTGTATAGAAGAGGTGACCAAACACTCCCATCCAAATATTAAACACTTGTTAATAACTTTTCCGGCCCTGCAGCAGAACTTCTGTCACGATGGACAAAAAGCACTGAAAAGGATTTGTCCTTATGCTAAGCCTTAAACTGGCGTGATTGGACGGAGGGACAAAGAGAAGCTTTTGTTAAAAAAAAAAAGAAGAAGAAGAGAGGGGGGTTGATTTATCCAGCACTTTAAGGGACCCTAATGAATAATTCAGTGTTATCATTCAACTTGATGCTCAATTATTATGTTTTTCTTCTTTCTTCACACGTGAGGGACCCCGCCAGACAGGGGGTATCATGCAGGGGCACCTTGGGGGAAGTAATGCGCACACAAGGACAACACAAGAAAGGCTCCAGCGCAGTCACTCCGCTGTCAGCTTGATAAATATAATGTGTCACCAATTAAAAACTCATTGCCATTCTTTAATTCAGCCGAGGCCTTGTTAACCGCTCCCTGGCAGGGAGGCTGCCGCAGTAGCCTCGGCCTCTGCGACCAGCACCACCATAATAGAGGCCCCTGCTTTCCCATCCTTTTAAAAACCACAACCCTTCCTTTTGGCATGTAAATAAGACATTCATTCGGCAGCACTTTTCCGATAGAAAAAAATGACCATCGATGTCTTTGATTTTCATCTTTTTTCCCCCCTGGGAAAACAAAGAATTCTATAGTTTCAGATTTTTATTCAAAAAAACCCTTTTTGGGCCTTTCTTTGGGGGCATTCTCATGGTAATCGTGTTGACTCAACTTTGTGCAACGTGGCTATACAACGCATATGAACCCTAGCAGGAGTCCATTACAGAAATGCCATTTAGCAAGCTGTTTCTGTGAGAAAGTCAAACGTTTAAGGCGCTTTTTTGTGCCTGTCGGGGGACAAGGGTCTCAGAGGAGCAGCAGGAGTCCTTGGAGACTTTCAGTGAAACTAAAAGCCTCTCAGGTCTGAGATAGTTCCCAGCTGAAAGTCAAAAGTGTTGAAAATGCAGAAAAGCAGGTTTTCTTAAGGAACGTCTGACTCCTTGTCAACCATGACTGCTACGCTAGTTAGCAGCGTTCTTCTCTGACACTGGATAAGTGGATGTCATTAAGTCTTCTAAACACACACAAGTTTCTTCAAAGGTAATGGTTTTCATTGTAACAATATCCCATAAAAAACTAGACAGATTTTCTTGTCGTACAGGAATATAAAACGGCAGCCAACAGCAACAAACAGATCGTGTGAAAGAAGCAATAAAACACATAGTTTTTTCAGTGTTTTTCTGATCTGACACCACCATCAGAAGAACTAAAGCATTTTTCAAGCCTTTCAAAACTGTTATAAATAAGTATTTTCTGATCAGGCATTGTTATGGTTGCATTTTGTAAAAAATTTAGCGAAAACAACTTGGTTTTGGTTATGAGAAGATGGTGGTTTGGGTTAAAATTTCAGTATTGGTTTATTTAAACCACAATCCTTCCCTAGCTTTAACCATGTAGCTTATACTTAAAAAAACAAACAGTAATTTTAATTCGTAACATTTTGTAGCTAAATTTGAACTTCACATGACTAAAACCTTGCTCGGTCACTAGAGGACTTTTCATACCTCAAGTCAGCTTCTGTTGTTTTAAATGTGCTATATAAACAACTGTGACTTGACTTTTTTCCTTGAATGAAATAGTTGGGAATTTCCTGAACGCTGTCAAAGCAAAACGCAACAGATGGAAATGGAGAGATTTTATATGCTTTATCTTAATGCACTTAATTATGTAACAACATTACCAACAAAGGGGAAATATGTGGCTAAATGTCTGAGAGTCTTAGTTAAACTTTGAGAGGATAAAGAGCTGTAGCGATCACAAAGAGAGCTTTTCTGTCCAGGTGTTTGTTGAGTCACTTGTTGAGTCAGACTTTTAAGCTTCCTTCTCCCACACACCTTTTGTGTGACAAACCGTCCTCAGCAGCCGAGCAAAGAATCCAAGTTTGGAAACGTTTCTAAGTGCTGAATTGGAGGAATTCAGAGGTCGCAGCACTTATAATTCCCAGTCCCTCGATGTCCCTCATCGAGCCCATTTGCACAGCAATGTTGGAATGCTAAATATTCCATTCAGCACTAAATGAATCGGGTCATCCTGGAAACATTAAAGCCCCGAGTGGAATATAAAAAGAATGAAGTATAAACATCTGAATGAGCGCAAGACTTCATCTTCGGCTCCATACAGGCCAACGCCGAGCCCCCACCTTCCTCCTCCTCCTCCTCCTCCTCGTCCTCATCTCTGCCCGCTCATTATCCCTGTCACACGGGACCAGGGCCCACTTGGCACAGCCTTGTGGACTTAATTGAATTAGACATACCCGCTTGTTTAGGCATTGTGTGGTGGCATGAGAATCTCCCCACCATCTCCATGAAGGCAGAAGAAAAGCGAGGGATCAGCAGCACTTGTCGGTAGATCTGAGGGTTGGAGATTCTCAGGGATGGAAGGGCCGCTGCAAAAATGGAGGACCACCAGTCTCCCATTGTGCCCCGGCTCGGTGCCAAGTGCAGAGTGGGATTTGCCCAGTGGGTGTCACTTCACTTAACCCTGAGGTGTGGCAGAATCCCAACATCCAACAAACCCTCCTAAACTGTGTGCACAGTTCTGGGGAAGTTGGTGGAGTTATTCAGTAACTGGGAGATTTTGTTCAGGGGGCTATATTTACTCTGAAATCCTCCACCAGTGTGGCTTATATTAAGATGTAGATCCCAAATAGATTGTTTTGATTTAAGTTTCATCTTTTTTTCTGTTAGGAAAAATGAAAAGATCATATTAGGTCTCTTTTCGGATTAGCAAGAAAGTTAAGATGAACATGAAACAAAAGTCTATGCAGTGAAGGCAAATCAGAGTCAATTCAAGAAAAGTAACCTCAAGTTAGTGATCCCGATTAGGTCACTGTGTTTTTGTAAAAACATATTTTAAGAAATGTTAATGCTCCAATATTGTTCACTAAAACACTGTTTGTTGTGTTTTGTTTTTTTGTTAAATAGTCTGTATCTGCCATCTGTTTTGGTGCTTTTGTTGCAGCTCTTGACACAAACCACAACACTTACTGTGCCAGCTTAACCCTCTGACTTCTACCTTTTTCAGCCACCGTCCCAGAGCTGATTTTAAAGTCAAGAGTCACTCACTTTGTGATCAGAGATTTCATTCTTTCTCTCTCTCTTTTTGCTTTAAAATGGAAAGAAACCTCTTCTAATGTGATTGCCCTTTTCCATTTATCCAGACGGGTTCTAAATGGAGGTGCTACAAGGGGCTGCCTGGGCACTGTGACTACATAACGTCACCTCCCTAACCCTGGGGGTCAGAGCCAGATTGACACCGTAACCCACATCCCTGATCCTCCTTCAGCCTCTTTAGAGGTGCACCCGGCCGGCAGTAATACGGCCCGCACTTTATTCATTTGGAGATCAGCCAAGCTGAAAAGATAAGCTCTGAATAATTGGAGCCCATGGACCACGGAGAATCTGATGGGATCTTCCAGTCTTTAACTTTTTTTCTCTCTCTCTCCTCCTCTTTCTCTTACGGCTGGAGGACACCCCTTGTTAGGTTCAGGCGGCCAGATGGGCGAGAGAGAAGTGGGATGATCTGTGGAGCTTTAGAGGGAGGGATGATACTGGCTGCAGGGACCTGTCACTCACGTGCAGGGGGAGTGAATGTGGAGCCTAATGAATCCTCCACAGCCACCAGTGGACAAGACGAGGCTGTGTGTGGACACCAGACGGCCAGACAGTACAGCATCCTGCCTCCTTTTCAGTCTTTCTCTTTGCCTTTCTCGCGGCCTCTTTTATTATGCCAAGATACGATATTTTGTGTGGCTCATTTCATTTTCATGTGACAGCGCTATAAAAACTGTTTGTTTTAGTTTCAGAGAAATATATGTCAGACTAAACAACACAGAAAACATCTTCAGTCAAGAAGATGTGCATTTAAAGCGACCTTATATGTCATTTTTGCTGAGTGACAGCAGCCTCCGCAGCCTCAATTGGTGCTGACAGGACACTGGAACGTTAAATTCTGTCGGGCTCTGAGTCAGACAGTTGAAGCTGCTGGCGTGCAGCGAACACAAAATCATCATTTCAATGCAAACCAGCAATTTCTCTGTCCACCCATGTCAAGTTGCGGGCTAAAGTGTTAGTTAGCTCCCAGTGGGAGCTAGGAAGAGGGACGGGTGTTCCTTCCTCAGGATTGTGTGAATGGGAATGTGTTCACACCTTGTTGCTTGGGGACTCACATATGATGGTATCTATGGCCAGAAAGTTGACACATTCAACAATTTATTTTAAAAAAAAGTGCTCTGACTGCTGTATAGGCAGTAATTTTTTTGCACTATTCTTCAGAGACTGAATTTAAAAATTGCGTAAATATCAATCGATGTAGTCCTGGGTAGCAGTTTTCCATATTAATATCCCCTCGAGACATTAGTTGTTAATAGAGCAGTCAAACCTCTTTGGGAGGTTGGACACTGGAGACAATGAGACATGAAAATGAGGCGTTTTGCTCCTGTGGCTGCTGTAGTTAATCATCCCTTTGTCAAATTAGCATTCACCCTGCCCTGCGTGGAAGACACCACGGCAGATAGACGGGGCATCGTTAGCCGCACTGTGCAACAAAGGCTTAGCAATGGGGAGGCTGCAGCTATACTGGTAATGTCAGCTCCCAGGTCAGCTTGGTCCAGAGCCAGTGGAAGCCCACGCTGTGCCCTGCCTGTCCGGTGTTGTCATAACAGAGCAGCTTTACTGTATCGGGTGAGAAAAAAGAAGGCCGGCGGCAGCCTCCTGAAAACAGGCAGAACAACAGGACCACACACTCATTTCTCATTAACATCAGAAGCAGTCATGGTTTTGCTCTTTTTTTTGTTCTTTCCTTTCACATGTTCTGACACGGAACCACTCGGAGTCGCAACAATTAGTGTAGTTTCGATGACTCTGCCAGAGGGCTGGAGAAAGTCACTTCCAAATTGTAACCTGTTGCATACTTCTGCTTTAACTACCAACTGATCCATCCAAGTCATTGTGTTAAAATTGTTTGATCGCCAGACATACGTGTCAAATACTAAAGTAATTCTATGTCATTTGTTCCTCTGCAGCCACGTTGCTCCTCAGCATGTTTTCCTACAACAGCGGTTGCACATAATTACGATTCATTATCCATAATTACCACTGGGTACCAAATAAAACTTTAATACTTTTTTAGGTCTTGCCATATGTCCTACGGCTCATATTAATTATATCATACAGGAATTCACCCCTCCTAGTGATAATATATGATAATAAAAAGTAAGCTGAGCGTTGACAACCTGTGCAGCATTCACTCTAAACACGTATCCTCCAGTAATTTTTTCCCCTTTCGTTGGCTTGTACTTTTACTGAAGCCCCGCATTGTGAAACATAATAATTCTGATTATTACAATAACACCAGAGCTTGCGTGTGCTATTGAGCCGAGCCGCATGGCATGACAAGCTCGGACAAACCTCCAGCCACCGAGTCAAGCAAAATATTTTCTCTGCCCAATCACAAGGGCACATTGCTTCCTGTCCTGGAGACAGTGTCACCCTGTGGCTCCTTGTTTTCCATTAAAACTTGCTTCCTGTGTTACAGGGCATTTTTTCTGGAGAATAATAATAATAATATATTCTGACATGAAGCGCTCGCTCGTGCCATGTTTATAGTGTTGGAAACAGAAGTGGCTTTCAGCAGGGAACATTGGTTCCTGGACAGAAAATTTGATTACTGGGGATTATGAGGTTTGTCTTTCCAACCTCCTGACAGGTCATCCAGGCAGAGACACATTGATTTGCAGCTTAGCTTGGTACAATATACAACTGGATTGTTAAAAATATATTGATATTGTAACAGCATTAATGAGCTCATTCATTTCCAGATCTAAAGATGATGGTCTTGTAAAGTTGATGAAATTATTTTCCTGTTTGCTTCCATTTAACAACTCTTTTACTTTTTTTTTTTAACCAGGTTTTAAAATGTCCTTTGTATTCTTTAACCACCTGACTGAGAGTGAGTAATGGATGGACAATGCACAGACAGCTCAAGTGGTCCAATATTATAAATCAATGGCGGTTTGTAATTCTCTCCATTTAAACAAAGGGCAAACGAATAAAAACTCATTAAGATGACATGTGAATTGGCAAACAAACTGTTTAATTTGTGTCTGCTGTGTGAAGGGGGCTTTCCATCCCCGAGGCTGGGGGCAGCCCAAATTTACATCTGATTGGAGTTTAATGGCCCATGGCCGCTTTTACTGCACAGTCGCTATGGCGACCAAGCTTTTCTCAAGATTTTCAACAGACTAAAATGTCCTTTTTTTGTCCATTTGAAATGTGTCATGCAAGCCAAATGGGGCTGGGGCTTGTATGTATCAATTTGTTTCTGTTGCGGGGCCCATGGCAGCCCTGCAATGAATATATGGGCCATTGAATCCCGGCACACAATGGCCGCAGCTGATGCGGTTGCCACAGAGACACGCCCACACAAAGGCTCGGAATGATGACATATGGTCCAAACCTGCCCAGTCGGTGGACCCCCAATAGGTCGACTGCATTGACAGACAAAACCCCACGTTAGCCATTTATCCGTGCCTACTCATTTCATGGTAAGATAAACTTTTTATAAAGTTTCCACAGCCCATGCACAAGAAGTAAACGGATGGTGAAAAAGCCACCATGTAAAGTGGGGGGAATTCATCATTAAGTGATTAACAAAGGCTTCTTTACCACCTGCTTCTACATTAATACGGACATTAAAGCCCCCTCTTTTTGTTTAAGGTGAAAGAGAAGAGATGGAGGCAGAAAGCATTAACTTAAAGAGGTAATAGAATGAAGCATATGTCAGTACTTTCAACTGACCCAAAACACTTCACATGTGTGAGACTGTTTACATCTGTTGCTGCTACTTCCAATGGAAAGAAATTTTAGTAATTGTTCAAGCATGTTTTTGTTGTTGTTGTTGTTTTTAAAGATTAATAGATAAATACTCTAAATAATGATATAATAACATAGACAATTAGTAGACATACACACACACGTTATTTTATTATTATTGTTTTGTTTTTTTTTGTTTTTTTAATGATCATTTCTCACCTCATGTGCACTTTGTACTTCATGTTTATTGTCCTTGTACATGTGCTCTTCCTTACAGAGTTCATAAAGGTTTGTTACATATTCTGGATATGACATGCTGCATTAATTTATCACGTTTTTCTGTGGAGAACAAACCTGGATCTATATGAGGCATTAGACAAACAGGATTGTATTTTCATATTGATGAAGCCATTTTTATATTTGTTAGAGTTTGTCTGTCTGGGCCTCTGAGTTTCTTTCCAAATTAGTGAGATATGACTAATTGTCTAATGAGGGTCATGCGATCTTAAGATAAAAGATCATTAACGTCATGATTTCAGCACAAACCAACCATTTGTTTGAGGGGGAAGTCCCTCACAGAACAGGCGTGTGGGTAGAAGAGGTCTAATTCCATTAGGAAAGATAAGCAGTGTGTGAACAAGACATTTAAGAGTGGACCTGCTTCATTACTCACCACTGAAATATGTGGTGATGTCACTGAAGGCTTTGTATGGTCGGAGGGTTGCTTTCATCCATATGGGGGCAACGTTCACGTAAGGCAGTGCAGATGCTCTGCTGCTACCTAGAAACATGGATGTGGCTTCTATTATTTGAGGCACATTTGAGTACCTTTTATGGTTTTAAATATTCAGGTAAAATATTCACTTATAAAAGACATAATAAGCAAGAAACTGAGATTCAGTAAGAACAATAGGTGCTGAAATAATTAATAAATTACTTCAGCAGACTATATACAAAATCAAAGAACAAGAACGTGAATTATCTAATGAGCATACTCAAAAGCAAGACAAAGTCAGGGTTTGCTCGCTTTTAACCTGCTACATCACCATGGTAACAGATGCTGCTCGGCTAGCCTGCTCTGGAGGAGGTTCTGTTCAGAGTTTGGGATTCAAATCAGCAGAAAGAAGAACCACCCTTTTCCAAATTCTTATATTAATAATGCAGAATTCTCAGCTGAGGTATTACATTATATCTGCAAACCTGTTGAGCTCTACGTTAGTGAGCAAAGCCCTGCAGTTAAAGCAGGCAGACTGCATGTGTCCTGTTGCAATAGAAACCTACATGCATTAAGCTAGTGTGGTAATGTTTTTGTGTTTGGTCCTGATTTGCTGTCAAGTTCATTTACACTGCTGGTACTGCAGCTAATAGGACAGAAAATTTTGTTAGTCTAAAGGTTTTTTGTTTTGTTTTTTGTTTTTTTGTTTTTACAGAAAATAGGCAATCAGTAAGACTAATTTCATACAGATTTGACTAAAAACTAAATTGATCTCCATAAATCCGTCATTATCTGTCTTAAATGTCTTAAAGTTGGAGAGCTCAAACATGCAGCTTTCACGTTAGAAAAAAGCAGCTGCATTGAAAAAGCACAAAGTGATAAAATGAATTCAACAACTTACACGCCAATTTTCTCTTCTGCATCATTTGCAGTGACAGCACTTCCAACCATCTTTTTTGAAAAACATATTTATAGCTCTCCAGTCTAACAACCTGTTCCTCTGACTGAAGCAGGCAACACGCCATCAGTTCATTTTGTGCAGAAAAAGAATCCGGTGACACATCAAACGCTCTCTTTTAAGGGAGTGCACACAAAGCCTAATGAACAAAACCTGGTTAACAAAGAAAGCTGATAACCACCACTGTGATACCCATTAGATGATTGGGGTTTTTAGGTTTTGTTGAGCCGATTATGTCAAATTTGCTTCACAGAATAACCCTCTGGTGAGGACATGACCTTGAGCTCAAAGAAATAATGATGAGAATGTTCTGATGGTTGGAGACCACCTATTAATTCAGTAGAATCAAAAACTAGTCATCTGATCAAAAGATCATGTAAAAGGCTGCTAGCTGGAGCTCTACATTTTGATGCTGACGCTGTAAAGCTTGATTTTCTGTCTCTAAATTTTTAAAAAACAGTTAATTTGTATAGGGATGGCAGTGTTGATCAATCAGTCCACTTCTTTGGTCCACAATGAAATATCTCTTCAACTATTTCATGAACTGTCATTAAAAAAAAAAAAACTTTTAGACATTACTTATGGTACTCAGAGGATGAACCCTAGTGATGTTGATGATCGGATTTTCATTTATCTAGTGTAACTCATCCATGTATTCAAAACCGTACAAAAGAAACGGTTGCTAACACACAACACTGAGATGGTGAGCATAACATAGTCACTGTGAGCATGTTAGCATGTTGATGTAGCATTTAGCCCAAAGCACCTGTGCACGTGTACCGATGAGCCACAAGAGTCGACTCTTAATCCTGATATACAGGTTTTATGAGCAGATTGCACAAGATCCGTTTTAGGGTGTTTCTTCTGATGAACAAAATCACAGCAAAGAATCTGTGATCAACTGCGGATGATGCTACAAAAGTCCAACCACACAAATGCACACACACACACACACACACACACACACACACACACACACACACACACACACACACACACACATACATTCATTCATACAATGCTTCCTACAACTAAATGTGTACTCTGGAGAAGACAGGTCAGGCCAAAGTGTCACTCGATGTCAGCTAAGTTGACAGGGTGTGAGTGAGACCCGGAAGGAGATCTTCTCTCGGTTTGATTCGGAAGTGACAGGTCCTTCTGGATATGACCTGTCTATTCCCTGATTTCACCCCAGTCATCCGCCCGGTTGTCCCCTGCATGGACGCCTCCATTGACCGCTGTCAAAGAAAGAGACCTGGAGAAGAACATTACTCTGGGAGGTCAGGGACCCCCAGGTGACCCGGTGAAGCCCCCCTCGAAATACTTCAGCGAACAAGCAGAGTCCACACAAGACTTGTTTTCAGCTGACACTTGGCAGTCCAATCTAGGGCTGTCAAACGGGGAAACCTGGGTAAATACTGTGAAATTTCAAATGAAACACGAGGGTCGAGGGGCATCCGTAGTGTGATGCTCCATTCTGGTTTTAAAGGAGCATTTGCACTGATGGTCCTGATTCCACACAGATCTTACTCCACTGCTTCAACACACATTCACGCAGACGTATATTTATATATATTAATATCACATGAGCAGACACACAGATTCCCACACATGTGCATGAATGTGCAGACCCCACCCTTGGACCCCACACTGCACAGCATTATGCAGAGCTCCCTTGAATTCACACAGATCTAAAAATACCCGCGAGGGAGGAAATCCCCACATTCCGCAGCAATGGCCCCGCACTACAAAGACATCCAAACAATAAGCCTCTCCCGACTCGGAATCATCCCAGACAATATAGGAAGACTGAGGCATCAGAGAGTTGTTTTTTCCCGGATAGCATGTTGTGTCTAGGAGTGGAAACCTCTGACCGCCGCTGCTGACTCATGGCAACAGGCCATATGTGAAAGAATAGGGCTGCCGCATGGGATGAACACATTTTGGGAAGCCAAGTTGCATCCACAATGGCACGTATCCATAAAATAGCAAAAGATGGTGAAGGCATAAGAGAGTCAGTGGCAGTGAGAAGCTGCAGAAAGTCATTTATGACAAGAAGAGATGATACCGAGTCCTCCAGGTTAATATATAACAAAAAATCTGATCGCAACATGATTAAAGCAATACTGCAGCTGAGACAGAGTGCATGTTAGCACTATGCAGATCGCATTAAAGTGGTACAGAAGCTTTGATCAGAAGGAGTGTGATGATGGCATGACTTCACAGCCTCCTCACTCTTCAGATTGAATGATTTTTGAACACACTTAAATGTCCCACACAGGCTAAAAACACAACGATCACACACATCTTTACCAGGACAAGAGGCTAACGGGTTCATCAGATGGTCTTATTTCTGTGGTGTGTTAATGTCATTAGGTGAAAGCTTCAGATTAGGTCTCTGTCTGAATCTCTCTCTCCACACTGACTGTGGGTCTCAGGTCACATTCCCAGGAACAGAGATCCCTCATTTAGACAAAGGGGTTTAATGACTCGCACGACTTTTATTTCCTGACAGCATGATGGGCGCTGCATTGTCAGACCCAGAGGATGAAGATAATTATACAAGCTGTTATTTTGCAGTTAGCTTTGTTGGGGGAATTTGGTTCTGGTAGGGGAGTACATGAAGGGTGTCTGTTTTTACAGACAGGCATGAAACTATGTCAAAAAATCAAAATAATTAAATGATTTGTGTGATTTAAAATCCGTGCAATGTGTGTGATGTACAGTTTATGCCATACAAAAGTGTGTAACAAGTTTTTATTCCTTTTAACCCTCTGAAACCACAAACCCACCGGCGACTTTATCTGTTTTCTTTTTTTAAACAACAAAATAACATTTATCAAATCCAAAAACTGCAAAAACAAAAATAATTAGCAGACTTTCAACTTTTCAAAACTTTCCTAACTGTGACATAGTGTTCAGTTGAGAAAATTCTCCAAATCTAAGCTTAAATTGTGATGTGTCAAAATCACCTTATTCAACAGGTCTCATTTAAAAAATCACCAAATATTAACTGTTAACATTTCAAAAATCAGGAAAAAATCAAACAATTAATCAAAACATGTGCGCTCCATAGCAGAACCTGAACATGGCAACAATTCAGGAACTTTTCGGCTGAACTGCAGGTTGTGTTTATACATTGAATTCAGAAAGTAATTTAAAATGTAAGCATCAAAAGTAACCTTTGTTTTCCTGGCACTGGCAATATCTGTGGACACTTGACAGAAATGTTGCACATGTTTATGCTGGGGTTTTTTAGTTGTTGCAAAATGAACATTGAAAGAAAGTTCAATTTTTCTGTTTTCTTTCATTAGGTTTTGTGATACTGCTCAGGCTTCAGAGGGCTAATGACGATTAGTCAAGTTTAAAAATGCTGACACATGTTCTAAGACACACTGAGACGTAATCATCACTATCAGATAATTCCTGCTATTTAGCACTGATTGGACTCTTCCCACACTTTACTGAGTATCAAATACAGCAACACCTTCTGCTTGATTGACAGCTTAACAAAGGCAATGGGGCAGAGTGATTTGTCAGTGGGTAAAAATCAACACAAAGAGCTATTGATTGGCAGGGGAGAAAGGGCCAGAGGACAATGACTGTGTCTGTGAGATCTCAAAGAAGTGATCAATACTGGAGTTCTGCATGAGGGAACCATCCCTCTCTGTGTTTATACAGTCAGACACAGAGCAAAGATCAGCTATTGTACAGCCAGACTGGTGCTGTCAGTCAGCGCACAGCAACACTGCAGGGGGCCGAGCAGAGCATCTCATACACTCTCACACACACACACACACACACACACACACACACACACACACACACACACACACACACACTGTTCCCACACCTTACAGAAACAGACTGCTGCCTTTTTAACACAGAGGACAATAATTCCTCCTTTTATCTGCACCACTGTTTCAAGCGTTACTAAAGGTCGGTTCACGCAAAATTGCAAAAAAGCAGAAAACCATATTTTTCTCACAGCTGCAAACTGTTTCATTTTTATTTTTGCTTACATCTTGAGACTCTTTAAAACATTTGTTACTTTAGGAGTGACTGAAATGTTGCTTGTGGGGCTTACAAATGCAATTAAAAAGCAATTTTGCCGTCAGAATCATATCCTCTGAATTGGGACAGCACAATATTTTTTAAAAAATATTGAAAGGAGGCCCCAATATTTCTTTTCTACGATATATATTGCAATATCAGAAAATTCTGGAATTTTCACTAGATAGCTTAAATGGTTCTATTTTATAAAGAATTCATTAGGCTAGAATGATTGGGTTGTTTTTCTTGTAAAGGAATTGCATCTACAACAAAAACTAAAAATATGCTTTTAAAAAGCTGGAAAAAAAAAAAGCAGATTGGAACCTTTTTCGTGTGGTGTGGCACTTGCAAATGCATCCAAAATAGGTTTGGATTATGATGCAGCTTTGACCATTTAAATCAGCACCACAAATGTGCAAACAAATTAATTGTGTAGCCTCACATAGTGGCAACAAGTACAACACACTGCCAACAAAGCACCTGTATGTCATCAATGGCATTCTGTCTGTAGCTGAAATATTTCCATGCAATAGATGCTGCATTTCTTTTTTGCAAACAAATCTTATTTTTCAGTGCTGTGCCATGCAGCTCAAAGTTTCTTCTTTTGTCTTAAATTGCTTCAAACAGAGTTTTTGTGAACAGTGATATAAGGCTTTATAGTTTACAGTCATGTCCCAAAATGGGAGTTACAGTCGTTGGTTCTAGGTGAGGCCGAGAACTTTTTGAAGCACCCTTGCATTTCACATTTCTGTGTCCTGAGCTGGTCAGCTGTTAGTTACCCGCCTAGTCTAGCCAACCTGTCCGCTAAGATAACATTTGATAAGGCCTTGTTTGATCTGAGAAGGCTTACAGACAGATCCAGAGGGAAGTGAAACGGCCCAAACCAAACAACCGTCACCATGAACATCCTCAGAATCGAGCACTATTCTCTAAGATGCATCGGTGTAATCCTGTCCAACATCCTGCACTGCTCCAAATACTGTAACTCTTTGAGTCAAAGTAGTTTTAAAAGGGTCTAAGAGAGAGAAATAAACAAATCCTTGCGCACTTGCCTAATTTTTTAGGCTGATAACACTATCTTGGATGTTATCAGACCCGCTGCAAACTTGGTTTTCTCCAGATCACAAGCTACTTTCATGTGCAAACCTCCCTGTTTTATTTACAGCTTTTTGAAACAGACAAACCATTATGCGATTCACCATCCTGTCCACAGTGTTTTATGGAGGTATCCTGCATGCTAATGATAACCACTGGACGCTCTCTACCACTGTGTAATCTGGTTCATTACACAGCACAACGATCGCATTCACCATCGCAAAAAGGCTGAATGGTCATCACTGATATCTAAATGGCACCAGTATATCTGTAGTTTCATTTATGAGACCTACATACTAAAAACCTCTATCTGAGTTCAGAACCACTAACCACAACATCTAATCACAGAAAAGATTGGCAGAATGCTGCTGCAAGACTTTTAATTAGTACCAAAAAATGTATGACTCCTGTACCATAGTGTACAATACAGAACTGATTTTAAGGTCCTTTCTAAAGCCATGCATTGGCCGGTACCAGCCAGGGGGCATTTCTGAACTTCTTTGCCTCTACTGTCTCTGAGATTAAGAAAAATCAATTTGAAAAAATCCTCCACCATTAGTATTTTACATGTACTTTATCTTTGATGAAGCAAGTTGTTATCCCATTTTGTTTTGTTTTAGTATTTTTCACAATTTTATTTTAGGGTTTTTTTTTTATTTACAATTTGATTTTATTAAATGTTATCCTGTCTTTCTAGCTGCCTGACTCATAACATGTACAGCACTTTGGTCAACTTAAGTTGTTCTAAATGTGCTGTATAAATAAACTTGATTTAAAATTGATTTGATTTTTTAAAATCCTCATAAAAGTGCTGCATTGGGGAAAACTGGCTTCCAGAATGCAGCTCATGACTGGACTGTAAAGTTCTGTTAACTTTTATTTCTAGTAATATTTCATTATGTGGTCGACTCTGTATGTGTGATGGTTGTTTTGACTGAAGCATTGTAGGTTCTCTGGTGTCTATTACAACAGAGATTTCCTGAATAAATAAAGTCGAACTTGCTAATAAAAGTTCTTAATATCATGGTTAAACATAGTGATGTATGAGGTGACTGTATTGATAATAGGCCACTGATGACTACGTTTTCATTACCTGTAAATGATTTGACAAGCAACAAGCATTTCTCTCTACTATTCCCTCCTAATTATTTTATTCAAGTTACAGTAAAAATGGTTAAAACCTGTGTAGGTGGTAGCTGTGTGCAAACAGCAGTATGAGTATGAGTGTATCACAAACAGTGTTCAAGTCTCCAGAACATGGTCTGAAGCGAGACGCACACCATCCATCCATTGATCCCAGCAGTGTCTAAACAAAACGGCATCAGTGCAGTCACTCAACATTATGGTAGAAAGAGGTTTAAGTACTTTTTGTTGATCCAAAGTAGTAATGGAGACACTTTCTCTGAGAAAAAAACGATGTCAATTTCCAATTCCGTATTCACCAAACACAGAGTTATTTTCACTTCTGTTGTATAAAGTGGACACAGAAATGTCAGATACTGATGTATCACTGGCAAGCAAAACCCAAACTGTCTGCATAGCTACAGGGGGAATTTGGAAAATAGTTTTTTTTGGTCATTTGATTAAACCAACACTCTAACTTATTTTGACAAGTCAGTCACACTGGCACTAGAAAGACCAAACATCCCATACAAAGAAGGAGACAGGGAGACATGATGAGAGAGACACATGGCCAGACATTCACAGAGGGAGGGATTCCTTCGTGAATGGCCCACGACTAAGAATAACATACTAGACAGTGCCCCATGTGTGTGTTTGCCCCGTGCTAATCTTATCACGGGTGTATTCATCATGAGGCCCAGTCTCTTCACTTCTGGAGAGCGGAACATGGCTGGAGACGAGTGGCTGTGCTGGATGTGGTGATCCATCCCAGAGCGATCACCACCAGCGGGCAGAGTTACACAAGGCGGCTGCAGAGGCTCTGTTTACTTTCTGTCAGTCCACTGTTAAGTGCCACTAAAAAGATGTTTGTTATATCAGCAGAGATAAGAGCACGACAGCGGGGTGACAGATGTGTGCAGAGGAGGTTTAAAGTGTTGATTGATGATGTGTTTTGAAATTTCCATTCATATCACATGCAACTTTTTTTTTTTTAAACTAATACATGTTTTACTTCTTTTCTTTGGTTACAATGATGTATAAGTTACTTTATCCACTAATGGACAGGATACTGAATCTCTCAACTACGTTTGTCTACTTTAAATATCAAATTGCTGACATAAGCAAAAAAAAAAAAAAGCAAGAAAAAAAAGCAAAACAGTGAAAAGCAGAGAGTTAATAATGCACACTGCTGCAAACACCACAAATGCACATCTGTTGTTACTTTGCTACTTTCTGTTCTGCTACTGCCCTTGTAGCCTAGTGGCCAAGTTGACACAACGTTTGGGCTGCATGTCCACAGAGAGGATCCAGACCTGGGCAGATGAGGAACTTTACATCACTTGGATCCTAGAGGAGCACTCTAGATATGTAAAGTACAACTGCCAGTTATTGCTTTGCGCATCTGTTCAGACCAGTGAAGACTCTGAAGGTATACAATGAATGCCAATGCGGTTCTATTCATGCTACAAAAGGTATGCATCGATCACCAGCCCCTCATAACAAGAACAGAAATCTCTACAGAACTCTCATAGGCTGTCCAAAGACTAGCTGTCACTTTATCTTTGTTTTAGGATACAGTAGGTAGTTACAGATTGGGCTGTAACACTTTGTCAATGTAACTATTCCTGAGGTGTGCCAAGCATAGTGGGTCGACAGAGTACAAGATATCTGGAGAATTTACTGTATTTGGACTCAATGGAAAACATGTAAAAATCAAAACACCTCCAAAGACTGGCAGCCACTACTTTAATGACAGCTCTTGTAATAATTAATTGTAAGAGACTGGATGACCCAGAATCTCATTTTACAGTCTCCTATCATAAAAAAACATTTGTTTTAAACATCATTTGTTTTGCGGCACATGTGCAGTCAGCAGTCTAATAGTCTACACAGTCATAAATTTTGGGCTGCATGCGAACGTCAGCAGAGGACCCTCGTGGTCTTGATCATGACAAAATTTCACATCACATGCACCTCTGTGGATCCTTGTGAACAAGCAAACACACACAGTACACAAGGGTCTGCATGATGTAAATTTAGTCATTTCCACAAGTTCACAAGAGTTAGTGAGAAACCCTTTGTGTATGTACGCATGAAACCCAAAGTTTGTGTCAGTGACCACGCTACAAGGACAATACTGTACATGCTCTGCAGTAGTGTGCATGCTCAGTACATAGATACAACCAACTACACGTGTGGAGTCTTCCAAGTAGACGAGGAAAGCAGCAACAACAACGATGTGTCCGTGGGCGTCTGCAGCTGTCTGTGTGCACGTCCGTAAGGGAGTATAATGTAGGCCTGACGCTGGCCTAATCACGTTGGGCATACCATCGCTGATGGGCTGAAGGCACACCTACACTTTAACACTCAAATATTAAAAAGGTAGCTCGGTATTGTGTTACAAGGAGTTCCGTGTCATTTCAGAAGAGTCTAAGATAGCTTTGTGAAGAGAGGGTGCAAATTAAGATAATTTTACGTTCAAAACACTAAATTTATAATTGCACCAGGTGCCCAGCCCTGTATAGATCTAAAAGACATTGTACTAGAACGTTCTGTCCCACAGGGACTTTTTAAAAATGAAAATTGCAGCTACCTGTACAATAGCGAGTTTGGTAGGTATTAAGAAGTCATTTATTGTGTGTGTGTGTGTGTGTGTGTGTGTGTGTGTGTGTGTGTGTGTGTGTGTGCGCGTGCGTGTGTGTGCGCATGTGTGTACCCAGCTGCATTCTCTGCTCTCTTTCTTTCTTTGAGCGCATTTGTTTGCAATGAGCCCATCCACTTATTGACACTTGTCTCCGCTGCCTCTTGCATGACAATCCAGGCAATAAAACCACGAGTGGAACACACACTGTTCAACAGTTACCACAAGAAAAACAAGAGCAAAGAGGATGAGTGTTTACCTTCCCAGGGCATGAAAAGAGGAGGCGAGGGAGGAAGAAAGAAAAAGAAATAAAGACAAGGGCTCATCTCTAACTCCCTGCCGCATGCGACACACTGACACACAAACGCACACACTCATGATCTCGACCACATTTTACTGTCTGCTCGGTATTTTACTTCTATGTGTGAAACTTCATGGTAAAAAAAAAAAGGGGGGGGGGGAGACAAACTGATCAACTGACAGAAAAAGGAAGAAAAAAAAAAGTTAAACTTTTTTTTAAAAAAACATTCTGGTCACATCTGCTTACAGGATTTGCCCTGGTATCCACAGAGACACACACAAAGGACGGCCCATCTGAGATGAGACCAGACACCAGGACATCCTGTTTAGGGGACAATGCCCCCCTCTCTACAGTGCTAAAGTGATAATTCTCCTGCAACAGTGCGGCTGTCACCACCTAGCTTAGCCAGGGCCCAGAGGGGACCACAGGTCTCAGCGCACTGGGATAGCTGGTCAGGAAAGGACTCTTTTCAACACATCCTAGAGTAGAATATCCTTTTGACAAGCATGCTTGTATTTCGTTTGCTAAATATAAAGCAAGGACTGAGTTTCCTTCATCTTCCACTAATAACCTGATAGGAAAATGTGTAGGATGCCACCTTTGCACTTTTAGTAAAGAGATCATCCGAACTGAAACCGAGCTTTCCAGTTGAGTTGCCCTTGAATAAAATTTTTGTCATGCAATTTATGTTTTTAAAGAATCCAGTCATCCAGTCCAGGTAAAAAAAAATAAAAAAAACCTGTTGTGCAATTCAGTGCATTTGTATAGACAGGGATGAAAAGGGAGGAAATGAACTAGTGTAATGTGTGAACACTCCCAAGCTAAATAAATAGTGTTTTTCTTTGTGTTCCTACTCTGTCAACGCTGTACTGTAGCAAAAACACATCTGTCTCAGAACACAAACAGTAAATCTCAGGTCCACATTTCACTCTGTCAGAAACTCTGACGAATGAGAGTCTAATAAAAGGCAAACTTGCATTGACGCATGGAAATCAATATTCAAGATATGCCTCTTTCCTTGGCACTGTTGGCTGACAACACCGACCGGTGTCACAGTGGCTGTAAAAACACATATAATGTCTTTATCCTGCACGATGTAGCGGTGAAATGGGTCAAGAGCTGTTTCTCACAGTCAGCCGACCACAAAACTAAAATGCTGCTTTCACAAACCATGCTCGCGCACACACACACACACACGCACGCACACATGCACACACAAGGAAAGGAAGAGGCTGAAACACACTCCCCCACAAACAACACACGCAGACGATGGCATCCTGAACAGACATATGAGTCACACCACTGTACACCGTCCTCTCAAGTGTCAAACTGGGTACAAGTCGGGGCGTGTGGTGAGACAGCGAGTCTCACACACACACGCACACACACACGCACACACACACACACTTTTGAATGTAATCTTGTGAGCATCATACACTAGGTGGTGATATTGAGCCACCTACTATAATTGTTTTTACTTTTGGAATTCACAATTACATTTACCACAGCAATTACTAAATACTAAAATATCTGTCTCGCATGCTTTTACTTGTGTCATAATCAGTTTGCAACTGAATATTTCTGTTGATTACGCAACATCATTGCTTATGGATTTGCTTGATCCAAAAATGAACCAATTTGTGAAACAGACATATGTCATTACTGAATAATTTGCTTAAAAACTTCACCTCCAACAATCAGAAGGTTCATTTCTTTATCTTTAAGTCTTCTTAAGTCATGTCAGTTTAATTTATAACACCTCAAATCACAAACTTGCCACAAAGAGCTTTACAAAATATACTATCCTCTGTTCTTACATGAAGAAAAATGTCACCTCAGCTGTTGGAAATGTTGTTTTAAAACTCTTAAAAAGTCAGGGGTCTTGACATTATTTCGTCTCCACGGTGCTTCATTTTCACATCCTCTACTTTAGGACACCATTAGTTAAGTATTTACCTCTGAGACTAGTGTGCTGAACTGTGAACCAGAGCAAAAATAGAGCAACAGCTGCAAAAAGCAGCAGGGGGAAAGACCGGGATAACCCCTCGGTAGATAAAAACATAAATAAAATGTGTCCAGAATTGAAGACGGGGCTCCTTCAAGGCCACCTAGGAGTCTGCAGGATGACCCCTGTCAAGAGGACCCTTTACTTTCCCTTGTGGAATCTGCACCAGTGGCAAAGGCTGTAAGCCGCAGGCCTCATGCCATGAAACTGAAGAAGCTGCTGAAAAGCCAAACCTGGCCTCAGAAATACGTTCTGTGGACAAGCGGTGAGGATCAACGGAGCCCACGCGGCACCCCGGACCCTGTGATATTTGATCAGGCTTGACACGTCCTATTGCGTCTGCCCACCCTGCTTCACCTCCTCCGTCTGCACACACCCAACACCTCACACCCGGTCGCAGGGATAAGTGGTCCCTTGCTATAAATACAAAGGCTGGATGGAAGTTCGGAGGGAGCCAAAAAAAAAAAAAGTGCAGGCAGTGGGAGGAGGAAGCAGGCAAAACATAAAAAGTAAACACCTGTTAATGAGGTGTCAAGGAGTCAAATGTGAAGTGACACTAAAGAAAAATGAGCTCATAATCTGTTAACTTAATCTTCAGAGTTGCTGTGTGCATCATTTTCCCCTTTCAAAGCAAACACCTGCAGATGTGTCCATGTTGCTCTTTCCTAAGGTTCACCACCTTTTTTTCTTTTTTCTCTCACATCCCCACCCCTCTAAATCTGTCTGGTTCCTCATCCTTATCCGCCTCTCCCCACCTCCCTCTCTGATTCTCAAGAAAACAGGTGCAAAGAGGAGTGTCGGCACACAGACCGACACATGTGCACACTCCACGCCTGAGGCCGGCTCCAGCCCCGCCTTTCTCCAACCAAAACCTGTAGCCAAAGCATGCAGAACATTTCCTTCTGTCCTAGTAGCTGCAGTGTCTCCAAATCAAGACGGAAATATAACAAGATATCCATGTGAAAGTCAGGGCAGTTGAGCTGTCCCTCAAACAATCCACAAGAGGCAGCAATATTCCTAAACTTGTTTTCATAGTGGAAAAGAACATTCAGAACTCCAAAGTGGCTCTTTGTACTTGAGGTGATCAACTTGCTTTGAATACTAAAAAATTATAGTTTTAAATACAGTAGGAACATAGAATGGTGTTTTGCTTTTGTTCAGTGAAGAGGAACTAACCAGAGAAATCACCTGTTTAATTCTTTGGTTGCAATTAAAAAATTCTTGGCGCTTCCTGCCACATGGGTTGGCTACTACAGGTTAAAAAAATTAAAGAAGGCTCACAATAAAGACACCGCCCTCCTGAGGTTCATCCAGCAGACACTCTATTGTCAAACTGAGCTCTATGACTCATGGAATCCCAGTCAGGGAATTAACTGAATGAAATACTTTTAGAATAAAATGTGTGCAGATATGACACAAAACAGTGATTACATTCATACTGAAGGGCCTGTTGGACTAAAACGTGACACATTCTGGAGTTTGGAGCAGATAATTAGATGTTTCAGGCCTTTATGAAAGATGCAGCACTCACTGCATAGATAGAAAACGCATACAAAAAGCATTAAGTGCTGCCTCAACAAGGCCTAATGCGACAATAGCGATTGAGAATTTGGAGGGAGACTTGATGTTAAAAGTTTGGCGGCAACATTGTGCGCGCGTTCCTCCATTCAGTCGCTAATGAGAATGATAATTTGTGGCTCCTCTGATGACCCCTGCCCCCCCTTCAATAGTGACTTCTCCCGTGGGACGTGATTGCGCAGGTCCCCGAGGGACATCCAGCCCTCTGTAGGAATCCTTTTCATCACCAGAGAGGGATTCCCGCCTGTTTTAAATGGTTGATAATCCAAACTGCCTCGATACTGCAGGTGGGAGCTGCAGCGCAGGAAGCTATAAGTAATATAGACAGCATTACTTTCAGTCACAAACTAACCGCCGACATTATTTGACCTTTCTGTTCTATCTGGTGCCACAATGTGTTCATATTTTTTTATGTAGCTGTTCTAAACTTCATATTTGTCTCGGTCTATGGGCCTGCTCTGTTGAACATAATACAGTTGTTGGGTTCTTCAGTGCACACAGTGTAAATGTGGCGTTTCTTATCTATCTTCTTTCCCAACATACCAGAAGAGACGCAGCAGCAGCTTTGCACTGATTTGCAGTTTACAATATGTTGCCATGAAAATAAGTTGGACTCAGTTGACTTCTCCTGGGAGAGTAGCTCCACTGCTGGAGCCGCGTCTCCCCCACTGTCCTCATGTTTACACCGGACCAGGCGCCCTTCTTGGCGGCCACGCGTGTGTGTGTTCGCCTCCTCACCTCCGCAGAGCGGCTGCACGACCCGGCCTGCCAGCGGGGATTTACTGACTGGCGCTGTGCCCGGCCGCAGGCAGACTAGTTCGCTCGGTTCTCACGACCTCAGCTCCACAAAGGCATCTCTGAACTATTAACTCAGACACGAAGGCAGTACGAACAACCGCAGAACCCACACATGCTGCCAACTGGTGTTTCAGTATGCCTCCTTGCAAGAGGAAGCTGCTCAAGCATCACTGACAGTGAGGTTTCAGTGCGCCATTTACTGTCGGTGTCACCTGCAGGGCACAGACTTTCAGCGGAGTGAAAGCAAGGAGGCAAGTACATGAATTAACATGGCACTCCAACTGTAAATTGAACATTAATATCAAGAGATGTACAAGTAAAAAAAGAAAAGCAACACCCATCACAGTCACGTACGTATGCCAGGATGCTGGAAAAAGAAAAGGCTTTGCTTTAAAAAGAAAAAAAAAACTTTTTTCTTCTTGTGATTTTTACATAAATCCATGTCATATTGACGCTACTGTCTGTATAACCCCTGAAAGTTTCAGAGAGGCCGTATTTGTAGACTGGATATGATGCTTCGTTTTCTAGACAAATTTGCGCACGTCCGCAAAGTATGCAGCCTGAACATTTTGAACTGAAGAACTCGTTAAGATCAGATATTTGTTTATCTTTCATCTCCTTGTGGTCAGAGCAAAGAAAGACTTTAAACCCGTCTTACTTTTGGCCTGTGCCAGCCATGCGCACCCAAAGGCGCGCCGGTAGAGTATTAAATGTTGAGGGGGTCTGACCGGCTGTAACCTAATCCCAAGTAGAGGGGCCCGCTGACTGCAAGTGGCTGACACACGGCTAGCGCCATGCCGCCCGACACGGAAACACTGCCCAGAGTTCCGGACCCCACCAACCGGCGGAAAATAAGTTTACACCCAGGGATGAACAGAACACGGGGGAGAGATAGAGAGAGAGAGAGACCTTTAAGTGCAGAGCTGTGAGAAAAAGGCGCCTAAATAGATGTAGGAGACAGAATGACTATGAAAACTAATCAAGACAGAGAGAGTGTGTGACAGAGACATAAAGTGATCGTTGGGGACTAGATCATATCAAGTTTCACATGATAACTTGCAGCAGGTTTATTTATCTGTTCCGGTTCCCTTACCATGAGAGCAAAGTCTGACAAAGTTTCCTCGTCCCCTCCTTTATTGAGGTGTAGGCCCACTGGGAGTGGAATTGAACAATTGATACACAAAAGAAAGCGAGGATCCTTCCATATTCTCCTTTCACTGAGGCAATCTGTTAGTGACATTAACCCCTGAGCGCATTTCCCAGGCTCATGAATAGGGTTTAAGACTTCTTAAAGCTCCCGCTGCATACAGGATGAGACCCTTTTCAAACTTTTAATTACCTTTATAGCAATAGAAAAATACACTCCCATTGTCCCCTGGACCATTCTCCAAAGGGCCAGATGTAAGGAGCTCCCGCCAAACTGTTGACAAGGTGGCCACTTACAACCTAGTAGATTATTTAATGAAGGAATTCATGTTGGGAACATAATCGATATATTGGATCATTTTGATCTTAGATAAAACTACTGTATCTTTTTTAAAAGCCATATTCTCTGACATATTTCTCAGAGGAACTTCTATGCATTAAATGTGACTTTTACGCATTCAATGTAACTTTTACGCATCAAATGTAACTTTTACGCATCCAATGTAACTTTTACGCACGTCATGAAAAACTGAAGAACGACAGAATAAAGTATAACAAAGCAACAAGGATACGATAGAAACAGGCTGTACACAAGAAATGACTTTATGAAATCTTATTTATTAAAACAATGGGTCACCACCCAACTTCAGCTTTTTCTTTTCAACAGAAATCAACAAAGAATATAAAACACAGCTTTGGTAAAACAATAACACCTCTGTACAAAACTAAACCTTTTCATAAAAAGTACTTCATAACAAAAATTTCCTATAAATCTTCCATCTGCATGTTTACCACCGACATCCAAATGTTGGAATCAACAATAAATTATTAAAAAAAACAAAAACAAATCATGAGCCATTTAAGGCAACTTCTGTTCCATAAAACGAAACAACAAGAACTACTGGGGGGGCATTCAGTGGTTAGAGTTACCATCCCGTAGCGGAAAAGTCACAGGTTCAACTCCCGCAACAGTTGTGTGTGCAGTCAGTTAAAAGTCTAAACTGGAAAAATAATGCAAACTGGTTTCACATGAGTCTCTGGGCCACGTAAACTACCAAGGCCGCCACACAGGCTCGCTGCTCTCGGAGCCAGTGCTGACCCCCACCGGGCTGACGGCCTGGGACCCCCCGGAGAAGGACGTCATGCCGTGGACTGGAGATGCTGCAGTCGGTGCTGAGCTGCCGTGAACCGGACTGGCGTTAACCGCGACAGGCACTCCTGCGTTTGCGTAAAGGGGGATGACAGGGGCTGTGGCGGAGGCAAAGGCCGGGTTGGGGATCAAAAAAGCGAACTGTCCATCGGTCGCGGGCACCAGCTGGAACCCACCGAAGACTTTAGGGGAGACTGCCTCGGCAGGACTGAGCTTGGAGCCCATAGCTGCTCCGCTGATGGGCAGAGTGGATGGGAGCTGCACATGGAGCGGCTGGGCCAGGTGCGCCTGCTGGGACGGGGCCTGCTGCGGGTAGTTCATGGACATCATCTGGCTCATGCAGCTGGACAGGTGGTTGAGGAGCCTCGACCTCACCTCCGTGTTCACCCCCTCGGAGGTGGACAGGAAGCGGGTGACCTCGTTCATGCACTCGTTGAATCCGGCTCTGTATTTGCTCAGGACTGTGGCATCCGCTGAGAGCGCTGCTGGCAGAGAGAAAGAAAGAAAGGCGATGAATATCTGTGACAAATCTGAGGCCTTGAGACTCTTTCTGCAAAGTCTTGACTTCAGAATGTCCTGTTTGATAAGATAAACTTACCGCTCATCTGTACGCGCTGCAGGTTCCTCAAGTGCTTCACTGTCATCTCCAGGATGTCTGCTTTTTCCAACTTGGAGTGTCTGGAGCTCTGCAAGAAGAAGCATAAAAAGTTGAGTCTATGTTTAAGGCACATTTGAAACGAGATAACCATGTGTTGAGAATAAAGTCTTGATTTCAAGAGATCAAAATTTGCTTCAACTTACATCTTTTTTCAGCGCGTCCAGGATGAGCGTCTTGAGCTGTCCAAGGCTTTCGTTTATTCTCGCTCTTCTGCGTTTTTCCATGATCGGTTTGGACGACTGCAAAGAATAAAACAATTCCACATTAGTACACTGTTTACCATTCACAGGTATGGACTTGCACGGTGCGTAACAGCTGAATGGCAAACTTTTAAAACAAAACTTCCTCAAACAATTTTTAAAAAAGAAGAAAAAAAAGTAATATTCCTTACTTTTCTGTGCTCGCTGGCATTTTTCGGTTTGTCCGGTGTATGAGATCCGTTTGCAGGAGCCCCGGCAATCGGAGATGCCGTCTGCTTTTCCATCGTGTCAGCTGGCATTATTGATCACACCGGGTAAAACGCGTAAAGAAGTAAATCCTCTGTGGAAGCGAAGTGGAAATGGTATTGGAAAAAAAATAAAAAGTCACTCGGAGCCTCTGCAGATCATACACGATCTGAGTATCCCTCCGTTGTAGTTTGTGCCGCTTGTGATCACTGCGCTGTCATGTGATGAGTGCGGAGCGTGCGGTGCGCCGTGCGCGGAGCGACTCTCCACTTCTGCCGCCGACACACGCCGCCGCGCTACTTATAGACGGCTCGCGTGCTCCCAGTTCGTGTGAAACCCTCTCTGCATTCTTTCCCACACTCGCCTCAACCAATCGCAGAGAGGACTCACCCATTGGGCGCGGGGCAGACCGCTGATTGGACAACACCCCCGCGGGCCGTCAGTCACGCGCTGCTCAATCAGCCCTGCAGGGACAAACAACAAAGCGGAGCGAGCAGCCGCGGCCGGGCCGGACCGTGAGGTGATAAGGGGGGAATGCGCTGGATGTTTGCTTCCAACTTTGCTCCTTGCTCGTGAAAAATGTTGTGTGTATGTGTGTGTGCGCGTTTGTAGTGTGCATGCAGGGTCTATGTATTGATTTTTACAGCGCAAGACAGCAGCCAAACTCTGACAGTTTGTTGTTTATGTTGAGAAATCAGTGCATTCAATAACATTTGTGATTGCATTGTTTTCTGGGTGCATTTTGGTTCATGCGTAAAAGTGTGCCAATGGTGCGTAAATACCGTATCCAAAATGTTACAGAGTACATACATTCATATATTTATATGATATTTCCCCCCTCCCTATGCTTGAAAACAAATAAAGCCTTTATCTATTTTAAGCCTCCTCTCTGCCTCCAAGGAGAAGACATCTGTAATGGCACGCGAGGCGGTTTGCAGCAGCACGCACCGAGCCAATGGCGTGCGGCCACTTTATGCAAATACAGCAAAGCGCGCTCCGATTGGCTGCGCGAACAGCTCGGTGTCAATCATTCCGGCGCGGGAGCAGCTCAAAGGGGGCTGGTGGAGGAAGAGGAGGAGGAGGAGGAAGAAGAGGAGGAGGAGGGCACATCTGTCCGCGTGCCATTCGCGCACAGTCTCCTCCGGTCTACGCCTGAGCACGTGCCAAAACTTGCAGATTACAGCTTGCAGACCGAGGAGCGTTTAATGTCAGGGCTGGTGATGTGGAAGCATTACGTTTATCGAGAATAGAATAGAATAGAATAGAACAGATCCAATCTGGAGAACAATTAGGCTCCTTGAGTTTCAGTGCACCATCTAGTTCCCCTAAATGAGATGCTGTGCTTCTCTGGTAATCATATATCCAAACCGAAAGGAAATCATTAGTTAAGGAAAACCCCAGCAGTATCCAGTCACTTCAGATGAAAGAATACCACAAAAATAGAAAAGAAAAATGAAGGCAAGAACAGACTCTAACCTTAAGAAAAGATATGCAGGTATTGCATGTATACGTGTCCATCAAAAGGCACAACTCTAACATTTGATTTTCTGCACCTCTTTTCCGTCACACTAATGTGGATGTGCTTTTTTAAGCAGTGCGTAAGGAGAAGGGCGCCATCTAGTGACTCATTTGTAAAAGTTAACCAACTTAACATGGATTCAAGGATGTTTAACAATCATGCAAACTAATGTAATATAATATATAGATCAATGCATGTATTCAAGGTTACAGTTTTTATACATAAATTCAGTGCTAAGCTATGGTTTCAATGTAGTGATACAACAGAATTCTATTTTTTATGGATGCTTAAGATAAGATGTAGACTCTCCTGTGGTCATCTTTGCTCTGCAGTTACTTTCCTTATTCACTGCTTCTTATTTTCTCCAAGGAATTCCCAAGTTGGTCCTACAATCTGTTTTTGGTGCATAAACAAAGTATAAGATATAATTAATAATAACTCTCTGTATAAAGAAGGAAAAAACATCTTGATGCTCACGTTCCTGAGATGACCACAGGGTGGCACATCTCAGCCCAAATGAATGAGTAAAACTGGCATTAAAGCAATGTTTACAACAATGAAATGGATTAAATGCAAAACTACATTGTCTTACATTCCTCTTAAGGATGTAATCAGTGTATATTTTACATTGTTTTTAAATGTATTTTTGACGATAAATTCAGAGAAGTAAAGAAAACCAATAAAACAATAAACAGTATTTTATGAAGCATATGATTCATATTACAAAAAGAAATGTGTGGTTTCAATGTTAATTTATATTGTATGTCCCTCAAAAAGAAAAAAAATGTTTTAAGTGCAATATATGTTTACATGCATGTAATTTATATGAATATATTATTAAAACATGCACACACTTACATATGCACTGTACATCTGCAGTAAGTATGTTTTAAAACTGTCTCCACTTGTAGAATTTTTGGTGGTGGAATGTAACTAAATACTTTTACTCAAATAATGTACATCAGTAGGCCTACAAATTTGAAGTATTTGTTCTTTAGTTGAATATTTTCTTTTCAAAACTCGTTATACTTCCAAATCACTGCATCTCGGAGGAAATGGTCTTACTTTACATTTTTCTGACAGCTTTGGGTACATCACATATTAAAACTTTTGCACAAAAAAAATATGCATTTAGGAGTTTTACTTTTGAAATTTTAAGTTTTTTGTGTTTTTACTTAAGTAACATTTTCAGCACGGGACCTTTACTTTGTAACAGAGTACTCGTGAATGTCTAAAACTATATTACCAGCTATTTTAGAAACATGAATGTGATCGTGCATACCATTTTAATCATGGAGTGGTCTATGTTTAACTGAAACAGAATATAAAGTTTTGAAAATTTTATGAAATTCAAACCATTCTTTTTAAAATAGAGGAATAAGTGTTTGTTGTTCCAGCACACAGCATTGCTACAAGAGAAAGGACTTCCTGAAACAACCAAATATGCACTACATTAGATATGGTGGGACTTGATAATGGATTGACTAACAGTGGGGCCACCGAAAAGAAACTACAAGTAAGTCAAACATCTGTGAAGCATGGAGTTAATGAGTTTGTTGATGCTGCTTGTGAAAAGTTGTCCCACTCTTCTGCAAGGACTTGATAAAGTCGCTGGACATTTTAGGAGGAGAGGACCACGTTTTCAGACACATCCATCCACAGCATTATGTGACAGATTGTTGTACCGTGTTGTCTGAAACAAACTTCATAGACAATGAATGGTGGACATTCAAGCGTCTGACTACGGCTCTGACTGACGCACCGGCATCCAGCAGCCAACAGCCTGTTCTCATCTTTCTCTTGTCATCTGTGGCATCGTGCCATTTGAATAAAGTTGCATTTTAAGGTGGACTTTTATAACCACTGGTCAGAGGGAGTGTCTGTATGCTGGTCACACTGTCTGATCATTGTCCTTTAAACAAAAACACACCTGACCAGCCTGTGGATTAACTCAAGGGTCCAGAATTTGTCACCATTTGAACAGCTCAGAAAGCTTCTGTGCAGAGTTGGCAATTTTTTTCTACCAGAATAATAGAAATGAGATTTGTACCTTTTTCTATAGGACAGAAAAGAAACCATTTGGGTTTAGACTTTGGTGCAGTGTATGTGTATAATTTACAATGTAGTTTGTATGTGTATTTTTGTCATTATAAGGTCTTTCTAATACAACAAGGTGTTTTTGGAGCTACAACCTGCATTAATACCATAATTCACTGTCATAACAAGCAGCGGCCTACCAGTGAGTCATTAATTACAAAAATTGTAAGACAGTTTAGAAACAGGTCAAATATGTTGGGGTGAATATTGTCAAAAATTAAATAAAATGACGCAGGAGACTTCTAAAATATTTCCATTTGATCGGTTTGGTTTTGACAGGAGGACTGAAAAAGTCTGTGTTGAGTACTTCTCTCATCAGTTAATGAAGAGTTTGAGCAAGTTCATACTGTCAGACAGTGAGGAATAAGATGATTTAAATGGATACTTATTGGGAAACAAAATCTGAAAAACTGTATTTCAAGGCGCTAAACTAGTTTCAAGTCACTGCAAAATGATTGACATAAAGCTATAAGTAACTAGTGGAGTGCCATAAGTAACTAATGTGGAGTTTATTGTAGTTACTGGGCTCCAGCATTCACAAACACTAATATATAAACTAATACGGATTTAAAAAAAAAAAAGAAAAAGTAACATTTAAAGCTGCAGAAATCAGTGCAAAACACGGATAATGCAGCAGTTGCAAGTAAACCTTCATGATTCTGTAGCTGCGAAATAAATGAAAGCAGCAGATTTCCTCGTTGAGTCAGTGGGCCTATAGCAACAATAGGAGCATTACAAGTTCTAAGGAGGCGAAGATGTCATAGTAATCTTAAAACTGATGACAAAGTCTGTGATCCTCTCCTGGCCCACAGTGTATTGCAACAGACCAAATGTAATAAAACTTTGCTAAGCCCTGCATCAATCCAGTCTATAGCGGAGTATCAGTCATTGTTCAGTGGCTCATGTCCCCCCATGGGTGAGCTCTGCTGAGGCATGCCGGACACTTGTTTACCCAGGATCCAGAGTCTCAAGGGCCAGCTGTGTGTGCTTGGGTTCACATCGCCTTTATTTGCTTTCGGATCGGCCCAAATGAAGCAGATCTAATTCTACAGAAGTCCACACAGATTACACAACCGCTCCCCACAGCAGTGGAGTTAATGGGATTTCGGTTTAATAATTCTGTATAGGTGGAGTAGCACCTGTTGAATCTGATCTGAAGTCAGAACAGGCCTGACAACTATTTCAAACCCTATCCATCAATAATTCCCCCCTCTTCACTCCTGCATTTCAAAGATCTGGACTCAGACAACAAAGAAAGCAAGAATTCCTCTTCAGCTGAAAGAAACTTTTTGTGCAGCTCCATCATTAAAGCATCATTAAAGCTGATGCCGACGTCGCTGGCCTGAGGAATGCAGAGAACACAAGATGACGTTTTTTAATAGACGATCAACATTCGCCAGACAAGAGCCCAAAGCTCTTACTTTTTGACTTAGCTTCATGAGGTGGAGGTCTGTAGGAGGAGATGTCGGGGAAGATGAAAGTGGCCAAACGGAGGGAGAAGCTGTGTTTGCAGATTTAGCAGAGTTCAGTCTGTTGTCCGGATTCGCTGAATGCTCAGCAGCTCCTTTTGACTGCTGCCTGCTTAATTTGTTGTTGTACAATGAGTCCGTGCACTTCTCCAAATCCACGCACAGAATGCCGAAGGAGAGTCAATTATATCTGTATTAGCTGGTGTTGCCTGGACAATCCCTTTATACACACTCCCCAATCAAGTGCTGGTAGATGTGTTTACCTCAATGAAGGCCCAACACTGAGCAGCTACGACGCCTGGTCAGGTGGCCTTTGCTTAGTTTCAGATGCTGCAGCCTTTGTGGTAACAAAACAGGATGCTGCTACAACTGTCGCTTTGTGCACTGAACAAAAATCTAGAGGCAGCATGCAACTACTGTTATCTGATTTTGGCTAGAGTTAATGCACACGTTAGTCAGGAGCGGCTTTAAAGGACAATGATCAGATAGTGTGACCAGCACACAGACACTCCCTTTGATCAGTCACTATAAAAGGTGACCTTAAAACGCAACTTAATTCAAATGACACGATGCCACAGATGGCAAGAGAAAGACAAGAACGGCCTGTTTGCATGCCGGATGCTGGTGTTGTCAGTTAGGCCTGTAGTCTGGCACGTGAATGTCCACATTTGTTGTCCAAGAAATCCTTTCAGACAGCACGGTACTACAGGAGGTCATGATGCTCTATAAGTCATACTACATGATCCTGTCGCCTATAATGTCCACCAACTTCACAGAGCCCTTCAGAAAGCCTCATTAACTCGGTTAACAGCTGTAAGGTCTGTATAAATGTGTTCATATATAGATAATATGATCAGTATGAACAGTGTATGTAAGTATGGATGGTATATGAAAGTCCAAGATGTATAAATAATATATATAGTATCAGCAGTATGACACAGTATCATCAGAATGGACTGTATGACCAGAGTGGTATGAATATGTTCGGTATTTAAATAGAATAAGCTGAAGATGTAGTACTTTATGTTGTTTTGAGATGTGAGATGACTGTTGTTGTAAATATGCGCTATACAAATAAAATTGAATTGAATTGAATTGAATTTTATGATATCCGGTGTGTTGCAGAGATGACGTGCGGTGGAACAACGAATGCTTATTCCTCTGTGTTAAAAATATTACATACAGCACGTTTAATCTTTATTCATCATTAAAAAGCATTAAAATTTGAGTGTGCACAAGATTTTCAATGTTATCTTGCTTTTTGTATGACACAGAGTACATTCACTCAAGTGCTGTGCCTAAATACAAATTTGGGATGAGATAAGACAGCTTTCTTATTCCTGATGTAAATTGTTTTGCCAGATATGGCTCAGAAAACAAAATGACCCAACCTGAGAAATGCAGTAAAATAATAAGGTACTAAGGTAATGTAAGGTAAAGCGTGTTTGGATTTTATACTCCTCATGCTTCTACTTGATACTTCGGAGGGAAATATTGTACCTTTTGCTGGATTACAGCGTTAATTACTCGTTACTTTAAAGATGAACAGTGCACATGTGGATCTCTCCCTCAGGCATCACCTCAGTGCGTCTTGTTTTAAGCTTGCAGTGCTCGTCCGAGTTGTTTCCGTGTATTATACACAACTGAGCGCCTGTATTGGTGTAAACATTAAGCCTTTAAATATTTTGCAATCCACACCTCCCTCCTCATTCTCTGTGTTTGTTTATACCCACTTGGGAAGCCTTTTTCGCCACTGTTTTGCCACAGCTTTATTAAATTTAATTACTATTTCATGTTCCGTATTGTGTTTAACGTTTAATTTCCCAACATTAAAGTGTAAATACTAATTTCAATGTAAAATTCTGCTGGCTCTGAGTCATTAATCTAAAACTAATACTGGGATTAACCTATAAACACTCATCATGTGTAAGCTTTTATTTTCATGTAGAACTCCCCACAGGTCACTTAAAATCCCAAAATTTTAGATTATACATGAGCTCAGCGTCCTCAGTGGCCTCACATGGGTAATGTTTCTGCACTGAATGCTTTTATTTTTCATGAGTGCATTTCACTAATATTGTCTTTTAACTAAGTAGCACTTTTAATGCAGGACTTAAACTTACATTGCAATGTGTTTTAAGTTTTTACAATTGCTACTTAAGCATCAGCGTTGACGCAAAGTGAATCTAGATACACGATGATGATGGTCAGGACACAATCATCTGAAGCTCTGTTTCCAAACCAGAGGTGACAGCAGGACTTCAAAGGTCCTGTTAGCACCAGTTAGTGCTGCGAGGTTTCTGAAACAAATAAAAGCCAGAATCCCAACACCAGCAGATCTAAGCTCCTGAGTGAAAGGACACCTGCAGCTGCTGCATTCACAACACACTCTGAGCAGAGGGATTTGCAGAACACCTAAAAAACACAGGGCTGGTGCTTCATTATAGAGTGTGATTAAAGTAAATATTGAAGAATTAAGGTTAACACGCGCCTGTGCAAAAATATGCGCTCTTTTTTTGGCAAACAATCTGAAGGGACTTGCCGCTGCCAAGGCGAGATATTTCATGTGCATTGTTGCTGGGGATTTCTTAAATCTGGGAGTGGCCAGATGTAATAAAAACATTTTTTTTTTACACCCATCAATTGTGCTGGCATTAAAACAGCTATTTTCCTGTTCAATTATTCCGTGTTTGATGTATTACCAGAACTGCAGGGTGCTTTTTAAGAAGTCAGAATCTGAATAAATTACTATGAATTTGGAAATATTTCTCATGGCATTACAGGGATGGATGCATTCAGTGAAAGGCTTCAAAAGCTGCATGTTTGCACCACAAACGTGAGGGAAAGTGGTATTTTTCATGGACTTTCATTTTATTCTTCCTTAATCTCATTACTTCCTTAGCTGTTTTCATACCTGCAGGAGGAGGAAAAAAAAACCCTGAGATCAATTATATTTGCCTCACTTTTCAAGCAGCTTGTTGTCATTTTGCCATCTGCAGACCAGCATGTCCAGTACAATGTGGTGCATTCACTGAGCCTCTGTGGCTTTCTGAACAGAGAGAGACCCTTTTCTCTTGCTTCTCGCCCCGATTCAAGGCTTTCTTCTCCCTTTTAAGTGGGCTGTTGATGAGGTTAGTCTAATCAGATTAAGTCAACTCACATTGGTCTCTGCAGTTTGTTTTCCTTCCAAAGGCGTCCTGACATCTCCTATACTTTTTCTTTATCCTCCTCTTTGCACTTTTCATCCAGGCTTCCACCCAAAAAAAAGCCTTTCAGCAGAGGTCCCAATGGACTCCTTTATAAACAGCAGTTCCCCAATGATATAGGTTATTTAGAATGGGTCACTAGGCTGCAATACATGGGAAAGGCCTTTAAAGTTGTGCAGTGACGCATTTGGACATTTCCACTGGTGTCTGTGTGAATGCCCGAGATTAGGTAAACACAAAGCACTAAATCGAATTTTGGAAATTGCTGGAACCTTTAATTTGATTCCTAAATAAATGTTTGAGAGATGTTTTGTAAACTACAAGGCTAATGCAATCTCCACTTTTATCTAGTTGCTCGGATGAGAGTAGTGTTTTCATGGCTAACTTGTTAAGTAGTTTTTAAGTGAAATAAATACGATTTTAGCGTTTACATTTCACACGACGTGTCTGTTGGCTCTCTAAGAAAACCCTAATGCTGCTACATTTTTACTGTCAAACGAAGTGACACAGAGCTGAAGGCACGTTTTCTGCTCCCAGTGAACAAAGTTTTATTAGTAAAATGCAGAAAACAGGAAATTAAGTTACAGTAAATTATCTAGATTTGCTTCCTGAGAGTTTTATTACGTTGTCTTGGAATTAACTGCTGTTATGAAATTAAATAGTCGTGTAGTTAAGATACTAATTTTGATTGTCAACAGCAATGCACACAGTAAAATAATTCATTCTTAATATGTATTTCCTAATAAAGATCTTCATATAATCCAATTTTAAACAACTGGAGGGAATCAGTAAAGGAGACAAAAGTTGAGAAAACTCTTACGTTGAAATCTTTTTTTTTTTTTTTTTTGTTCCCTCAAAATTTGATTTGATTGATTTGCACAGACACCCAGTTAAGAATATACCCCCCACCTGTATCTGTAAAATCTCTGAAGTCGTCCTCAGCCGAGTGCCGTAACTTGATTCCCCCACTAATAACAGGCTTACAAAGACAATGAGCACAATGAGTACAGAGGAGGTCTTTTCAGATGACTTCAGAGCCCCCCCTTAGAAAAGACATGGCAGCCCACTGACTGAATGGGGGGAGCTGTAGAACCATTTCAAGCTAATGGATCTGAGAGACTGTCCACATAATTACATTACAGCATTTCAGCAGGCCTTTGAGCTCCACACTTGCAGCTTGGGGACACCACAGCACTTTCATTCATAGCTGCACAGTGGAATGTGCTATGACAGATATGGGCCTTTTGGGCACTCTGGAACAAGGTTGCGCTCCATGGGACTGGCAACCCCCTCATCCCTCTGCATACAAGGTCTTGGATTTAAAACAGAGGGTGGGTAGTGAAAGACAAAGGATCAAACGTGCAGGGCAAAGAAAATTAAAAAATCGACTTAGTGTCAAAGAAATGCTGCTGGAGTGCAACAATGTGCAAATATGCGCCGTTAACCTTGATTTGTCCTGTTCTTTATTCTTACTGGCTTGTTTTGCACGCGACATACAGCAGATTTTGAGCTTTATGATACGAGATCGTCCAAATAAAGCAAAACGAGCAAATATATAGTTTTGCACTTAAGTTAGGCTTGCACAGCTCTAAGTCATAAATATTAGGGATGCGTCTGTCTTTTATGGTTTGGTCTTTGTTGAAATGAACTTTTTAAAATGTATTTTTGCTACCTATTGAGCCGAAACTACATCTACAAATCTTTTTAAAGAAAAGTGCGTCATCAAAATTCCTTTTCCTTCATACTAAATGTCGGTGTAATCGCAAACAACCGAAAAACACGCAGTAAAATCAGGTAGAAAATCAGCTTTTTTTCTCTCTTTTGCCTCAAATTGAGCTTGTGTCTAATCCATTCCAGCCAAATCAAACACATCCAAAAAGGAGAACAGGATTTTTCACAGGCTGTGGTGAATGCCGCTGAATAAGTCAAACAGACAAACACAATGTAGAAAAAGGAGCGTTTGTTGCTGCATTAACATACTGACACCTCAGCCAGTTTTGATTTACAAAGAACCCTTCCAAGCCTTCATTGGCCAAATCATTGAAATTTAGACTGATGTTTTCTTAATTTGTGACCAAGCAAAAGCCTGATTTCCACACAAAAGTCACAGTCAATCTCAGGCCTACGGACTGAGTGGAAAATTTCTCAAACTAATATAACACAAAGCACCAATTTTGAGATTTCCCCTCTTGATTATATACCATATTAAAAGGCACCATTGATCTTTTTGTTCACTTTTGTTGGTTGAAGAAATCCTTGGCTTTCTAGTTTATCTTCCCCCCCAAAAAATGACTGCTTTTATGGAGGAACGAAATCAATGCAAATTAATCCTTTATTCATTTCCCTGTGAATAATTCAAGTCTTTGCACTTTTGTTCGGGGCCCGTGAGCTAAACAAAATCATAAGAAAGGTGGGGAATGTGGACGTTTATTGGCCAGTGGAAAAGAGAGATGACCCTGCTCGCGGGTGACAAAGACTCCTTTATGGCGTTGGTGTGAACCCATGAAACAGGGGTATTCCACTCTGACTGACCAGCACCACGGGAGATCCAACACGTGCAGAAATGGAGCCCCAGTAAAACCAACTCTTTTTACACACATAAAGGAGGTTAGAGAACCAGAGGGGAAAAAAAGCCATAATCTTTGCCCATTCTCGAGTGCTCATTCTGAGGGACGACCAGAGGCAGACTGTCTCTGACACTGACGGATTTATTAACAATTTTTCATCATCATTTAAGGAGTGTTTTAAAAATGGGCTCAGTTCTTTTCATTAGAGAACTACTTTCATATCCCTATGCTTGGACACTTCACAGTCTTGGGGTGTCCTACTGCCTCATATGTGGGGTAAAAAGATATAATTGGGCTAAAAGAAAGTTTGCTATTCTCACCTCGTTGTAACTCTACTGCCCAATTTGCAGACATCCCTGCTCTGCTCTTCTTGTCTTCTTGGGGGTACTAAGGATGGGCGAAATCACTTCTGGTTTGGGACACAGTTTGACTCATTTCACCTAAAATATCAATCCTGATGCATTCATCAACTCAGTGGTTTAGTTCCAACAGGTGATGTGTCTGAGTCTCTTGTTCACTCTTCCACTCAAGAACTCAGTCATTTGGCATCTCCCATCTCTGACTCAAACACTATTGTGGGCATGTATGTTCACTTCTAGATTTCCAGGTATTCATATACTCCCTTACAGCTCGATCAGGCCAATGAACGCCTTTTAAGTCACATGTCTGATGGGATAAGCAGAAAAAAGAAAAAAAAAAAAGTCTATGTAGAGAAGTGAGTGTGGGTGTACAGATCCTATAAAAGATTTGTGCCCCATAAAGAAATCGTTTGCAAACCTCCCACCGCTGGGGCTATCAGCCCAAAACAACATCAGCTATTAGACCGGAGTGGAACAGAATTCCTCTGTTGTCGCTGCACAGCATACAGTGAAATCAGCGCAATCACAAAATCAAACTACTTTTTTAAAAAGCACAGTAGGAGATGTGCAAAAATGAAATATAAAAACCTAGTAGAAAAACCATCTATACAAGTGTATCTGTGAAACCAGTGGGATAGCTTGTTTTTGTAAGAATAGCTGGTTTGGTGTATTAAGAACTATAAAAACTGTAGAATAACTGATGTTGTATTTATGGATATTGCACATCGCTGAACATATATGAAAAAAGTAAGGCTTAAAATAGTGCAAATATTACATAGAAGGTATGTAAACATGTGTAGGATTAGTAAATAAATACAAGGTGCATAAGGGGAGAAGGTGTACGAGGTTGTAGGTGCAAAAGTTTCCAGATTCTGTAAATGTTACTGTGAGCAAATTAACAGTGAGTAGATTAAAATAAATTGAGTTGAGTTGCTATTAGGCACTCAGGTCCAGACAGTTAGCTGGCAGGTACTTGCATAACGCACCTGAATCACTGACCAAACCATCAAACACTGACTTGCATTGAGGCTGCTGCTTCAGATTTTGTCAAGAAAGAACAATGTGTAGAATGTATTACATGACAGCTGTAGTTCTGCTGCGCTGATTTCCTTTCTTTTAATTTTAAACTGACCATTTTTAGTCTGATAAGTCTTGACAGTCAAGTTCAGTTGTCAGACCACCACAAGTGTTCATTCTCGATCAGTCTTGGTGTCATTGTTGAGCAAGCTTGTTTTTTTTCGATAACATTTTATGGTAATATAAACCATTAAGGTTTTGCATGATGTGGTTCTACAGTAACTTGAAACTTTCATTCTTTATCACAATTAATTGTTTTATTTCATTTTATTAGAAACCTAATCATCAGCAGTCGTTACGGTAATTTGTATTTGACAAATAAAGAAAATATTAATGATAATAATAAACACATTTTCCCCTGTGACTGTAATGAATGTCAGTTTGAATTGGGTTAAACTGCTGCTAATGGAGATCTGACTGGAACAGAGCTCAACACAGCATGAGCTTGAATTCAATCTTGTCCTAAAACCCATTTTTACAAAACAGCAAAGGCAGGACACTGACTAATTGCACAAAAATCACTTTCCCTCATGGATGCTGACTTCGCAAGACACTGGTGGAGAACCGATCCTCGACTTGATCCTTTACATGGCACTTCTTTGCTGAGGCTGAGCTCAGCACATTCCAGCACAAGGCCAGAGGTCAAACAAAGAACGCAGACTGCCAGGACAAGTTGATGGAAGTTTTGTTTTCATGTTCAGACTTAAACGGCAAAGAAAACCATTGTGTGCGTCGGTCATTGTTAAAGTCATCTGATTGTATCTCTGAGCGACTAAACCAGCGGCTGAAGGCTTTTTGCATTTCCATGTCTGTGGCCACCTCCAACATCATCCCATCATCAAAGTGGCTTCTAAACCCCAAACGCTGCCACCCTTCCTCTCCTCTGTGATGTGGAGATTCACACACTCCACAGCGCGTACCCTCCCTTTAACTTTTATTTTGGGCCAAACACTGCAGAGGAGACGATTTGTGTCTTTGAAAACACACGTATCAATCACATCAAAAGCCCGGGAAACAAAAGTGGAGGCTGGCAGCATCAGACAAACACTCCCATTAGTCACTGCAAGTCTGTTGTATCGCATCGCGGACGAGGGAGGGCTTGTTTACTCTGGAATATCTCACACTGTAAAGGCAAAGAGAACCTACCGCCTGGCCCATTCACGCAGCACGCAAACAAGCGGAGTAGTGTGTGGTCAATTACAATAAACACAGATCAAAGAGCACAAAATGGACTTCTGTTTCATAATGCACCATGTGGCACCACCTTTTTCCTCGCAAAGGCCCTCACACTCGATCTTCCCACACTCATATACAAACTCACCATTAATAAGGTCTGAAAAGTGTGATTTTCAGCTCTCGCTCTTGTGTTCCTCGTCCTTGTCCCATCCCCAGCCCCCTGCCTGGTGCTGACCCAGTCAGCGGACCCCCTCTGCCCCCTCTGCGGCCCCCCTCCAACCCTGGGAAGAAGAGGCCCACGCCGGAGCGAGGACCGGGGCTCATTAGCGGCGCCCACCTGGAGGCTGGTTGGGGGTAACAGGGGAGCCGAAGGGGCCGAGGCCTTGATGTGTTGGCTGTGAGCAGCGTTGTGGCACACAGCGGGGACGGGGCTGATGCTGCACGGGTTACAGATAGTCCAGCAGTCCTGAGCTGATCCAGTTTAATCTGTTTAATTGTTCCCTCAGCTAAGGCACACCTCTGTCTGTCGTCCCACCAGGAGCCCCCCTCCTCCTTTTTATCAATCCGCTTGTATAAAAGCCAGACAGACAGTTTATAACTGTTTGCGTTGATGATATCACCACAAACAGTCTATAAAACAATTATGGAAACGAGCAGCTTTTGTGTATGCTGTCTTTGAAGCCTGGCCACCCGATGCAAACTCAGTGTCTCATCAGCTGCTGAGCGATGCCTCTCCCTCTTAAATTCAGACTAACAAATCTCACCCTTGTTTGTTTTGAATGAGTGTTTGCTCCGTCGGTTGTTGGTATTTTGGGGGCTGACGCTGAGGTATGCTGGTGCGTCTGTGTGTGACACTCGGATGGTCTGGAGCCCCTGTGGTCAGTCGTCCCTGGTCTGAGGAGACACAAAGAGATTCCACTGAGGGAACAGCGAGTCTCCCGAGTCCTGTGGCTCCAGCCGAGCAGACGGCATCCTGACGACACAGTCGCTGAACAACGGCCTGGAATTTAATATATACAACTGCACAAAGATTTCAGGCAATAAAAGTGAAGTGAGAATGTGTTCAAATGTACGGCCATGAGGAGTTTAATTTATCAGTCAGCTTCATACAAAGTGCTTCTGCTGCTGCGTCTCCTCGTTCTTCTCATCGCTGAAGTTATTTCTTTAGGACTCAGAATCTCGGCATAAAGTTCCCCATACTTTATCCAGTCAGTTTTTTTAAATAATGCTACATAATGCGGTTTTAGTAGTGAACATGTCAATTATGCTGTATTACTAAATATAGAATATTTATTTAGTATAAAAAAATTAACCAAGTGTAAGCTTAAAACTGTGATATTTCAACAACAAAAAAAGTGTGTAACAGTATGGAAATCATCTTCAGCAGGTCGAGCCCCCGTTTTTCCCACCCAGTATTTGTAACACCTGTCGGACTTTAAAGCAAACAACAAAAACAAAACATTGTAGATGTTGATTCCAGGTTTTTAATTAATTTTCTAATTTTTGTAAAAATAAGTAAGCAGGAAGCCTTGCTTAGATAGAACTTTAGATATCTTTTTCTCTATTCTGTCATTTATGGCTCTATATTCTTGCTACACTGCACTGCAGACATTCTTGACTTTTTTCTACATCTAGCTATGATTGTGCTGTTCCTCGGGAGCCAAAAAAACCCCACCCAGAATCTGCTTGTGATAGCAAAATGGAAGAAGTAATTTCTAAAATCCAACCAATCAATATAAATTTAAAGGTTTTTACAATGACAGTGTTTCATCACAAAACTCTTCATGAGTTTGGGATACAAATTTGTATCTAGAAAGAACTCTTCCCTACATGTATTATCAGCTGTCATAACAGATTTTTTCCCCTTGTGTTGGTTTAAAGCAGTGGTTCTCAAACCTTTTGAGCCACGACCCCAAAGATAACATAAGTTTGTGTTTGTGACCCCCCAGTTTGAATTTTTAATATATCATGGGTAACAACTTTGTTGTTTATGCATTAATGCATTAAAAATGAATGTGTTAATTCCACAGATTAATCTCTTTAGATGAACAAGTTAATTTTCTTTTGAATGAATTACATTTATTTTGAACAAATGAAAGGGAAAAAGAATGTAAAAACAAAAGAAAATAACTTATAAATAGCAAAAAAGAATAATAATATTGCATAATCAAATCACAATATTGACAAGTTCAAAAAAGGAGTGGGAAGAAGTATACACTTTTAATTTTGACAGCCCTGATACAAATTTATCTGATAAATGTAGGCCTTCTTTTTAAAAATTTTTTTTTATTTTTATACGATGATCTAGCGACCCCCTGCAATTATCGTGGGGTCCCCATGGGGGTCCCAACCCCCAGTTTGAGAACCACTGGTTTAAAGGACACCAAACCACAGCATGGCCTCAATGTGTTTACATTCTCAACATGTCTTATAATTGAAAACACAGGCTACACTTGTTTACTACCACAGCATCTATGAAAATTCTTAGCAAAACAAAAAAATCTACCAATAAAACAACCAAAGAAAACTTTGATGTGTTAAATGTATTTTTCCAGAGCACCTTTCTATCTAAACGCGACGGCAAGAAGCTCTTATCTTTCTTATATTGCATAATAAACTGTGTTCCAATGCAGATATGCCTCAAAGCAGGTTTTTCAGTTTGGTTTAAATTTATTTGCTTGGTAAAACAAATGTGTGTTAAACAAAGCAGTATGGTGGCCGTGGTGGTTATGTTCAGCAGCTTTGGCCCCCAGGTTCTGTCCTCCTTCAGATCCTTGGTCCTGAACACTGTGTCTGATTACATGGTGAATCCACTTCATTCAGACCAGCAACCACCAGTACATGTTGACTTTTCTCTGTTTTGCATTTAATGAATGCACGACTTCTAGTCCCGAGCTACAGTGAGTGCTCGGTTTGTCAGATCAAAGAGGAAGAGTCAGGATTACTGGTGATGAATATGAACAATGGATTGGTCATGATGACTGGTAAATCTCAGTCACGGACCACCACATCAAGGACAATTAGCATCAGCTTGACTCTCCAGGCTCACCCCTTAAGCAGGATGAAAAAAAGAAAAAAAAAAAAAAAGTGACCTGCTGACTAAGCACATTCCACCTGCAGCCTGCAGTTCAAAGGACTCCCATGATGATGATCGGCCTCTGCACCTCAGTGCTCGGCCGCTATCCAGCTCCCACCTGCCCCGGGGCAACGCTCAGCCAGCTCCACACCGCGGGTGACCCAGTGCTCCATCAACAGCACATGAAGCCGCTCTGATCGCTACCTGCCAGCTCAGTGCCTCAGGTGATGTTTGAATGGGCTTCACTTCAGAGCTGGCCACGCCTCTCTCTCCTTCTCCCCCACTTCTTGAGAGAGTGAGCAGCATATGGCCGGCTCGGATGAATTCCCCTACTGTTTCCAAAGGCGCTCAGAAGCCTTCGGGGTGATCGGAACTTCACGCTCCTCTTTACTAGATTAAGTCTAATAATCTCTCAGTAACGAGACTTTAAATCCAGAGCGGTAAAACACTGGGCCCCGGGGTTCACCGACACACACTGCAGGCTGCTTCTGCGTTTAACACTTTATTTTATGGAGTGCAAGTAAGAGTTAATGTTCCTCATCAACTTTCCCCGTCATGCACGAGCAAAGAGGAGGATTTGTTGATGGAAGGCCGAGATTTCCCAAATGGAGCTAGAATCTGTGAAGCGTGTTAAACAGCTGAATCTATTTCTGTCAGAGGACCACAACTCTGATGCCAGATTTATCTATATATGTGAGCGTAAACAATAATTACAGTATATTGCAATTCATTTTGTTGTTTTAATCATCTTCTATTCTTCTGTAATTTTCTAGCCTTGGTTTAACATGAGGCGACTAAACCACGCCATTTACCACAACACTTAGACTAGATTTACAAAATTCGTGCTAAACTAGAGACAGTCCCGTAAGTCTCAGCTGTATTTTGTGCTCAGTTGATTGATACAAAAATGTTTGCAAGCTACCACAGTAAATTATCAAGTTGACAATGTATATATTATACCATTATTGCTGCTAAACATCAGCATGTTAACATTGTCTCTGTAAGCATGTTAGTACTATAAGATTAGCATTTTGTCCAAAACAAAACTGTAAGTGCAAGTTGCAAAAGAGAAAACCTTTGCAATACGTCTTAGCACCTGGTCAACTTTTTAAATTTGCTTTTATGTCGCTTGTGAACTTTATGCTTTTTATACAGTTTTTAAAATAAGTTTAACACTTAGATCAGCCTTTTTAAATGAAAAGAGCTGCTGCTGTTTTTTTCCCCCCCCAAAAATGAGCAAATTGTTTATTTTGTCGCAGAAAAAACTGAAAACATAAAGTCCTGTCATTCATGTGGTGGACAGATATATATATGACTATTGTGTTGTTTGACAAAGAGGGCTGTAATGGACAAAAGAAACATTTTGTTTTCGTGGAAACTCATCAAACTGAAGAGGCACCACTGTGACAGTTCTCATTCCAAACCTCATCCTGACAGAAGGCCCAGAGAGCTCCTGGTTACGTTCCTTAAGAATGACTGTTGAGCTCATAATGAGTCTGAGGCTCCCACTGAACTGCTGATTAGGCAGATGCCTTCACTGTGCTACAGGACCGAGCATCATTCCCAACTCTTTCCCTCCAGGGACTCACTTCATTCATTCACTGTAATTCATATCCAACACTGACGCAGCCCAGGATGCTGCTGCCTCTCTCCTCTCCCCTCATTTAATTTAGACAAAACCAGCGGAGGCAGGAAGGAACCCCAGCGATGAAAGATATTAGACTGCGAGAGACAGCCTTGAATATGAAATCCATCCAGATAACAAACCTCACATTATTTGATCGTAGTTTTTGTTTGCACACGGGCTGTTCAATCAGTCTTTCTGAACATTAAATTGTTTTGCTGAAACCAGACATTAGCTGATCTTACTGGAGCCATTTCAGTGGTTACAAGAAATCTCTTAAAGTTGGAAATTGCACTGGTTTCCAAATGTTTGGTCCACTTAAGAATAAGCCACATTCATGTATGACCAATTGTCATGGGTTTAA
>NW_007578441.1:279572-299213 GCF_000690725.1 Stegastes partitus
CCCTGGGAAACTCAATTTATTCCTGTGAAGGAAATCATTTTTTACATATTCTAGCACCCAGTTTAAACATGATATTTTCTCAGTTTCTCATCAATCCAGGTTCCATGATATTTGTACTCTATAGGTCTTTCAATATTTTCACATAGTGGAGATGGCCAAATTGTCATAAGTAATGTTTTTCCCTCTAGTAAAGACCATGAATTTAGTTTTATCTGTATCAAAAACCAGTGTGTGCTTACTGAGTGCATCAGCATATTTGGCAGCTTAATGTCCAGTATCTGCACTACAATAGAAAACTGTATCATCAGCATAAATATGTACACCCAGATGCAGAGGAGACAATATTATCTATAAACATCTGAACAGCACAGGCCCCAGGATTGAGCCTTGTGGAACACCTTTTACAACTTTCACAAATTCCGACTGAACATTTTTAATAACCACAAACTGCTGTCTGTCCACGAGGCAACTCCACAACTATTTAAAAGCATTTTTATTCAAGTCATGGCATGAACCGTTATATTAAATGACTTTGAAATATTGATAAAAAAGAGATGCACAATGTTTTGTTTGTCCAAAGCTGGCAGCAATGATAGTGCTTTCCTCTAAAACCGGAATGGTGTGTGCTTAAAATACTTTGTGCTGCGAGGAATGACTTACATTTGTGTATTTACTAGGATTTTAGGATCGTTTGTTCTACCACCTTTATGTAAACGCATAAAAAAGCAGCCTTCCAAACTTGTGCTTTAAAATTAAAGGGTAAAAACGTAAGTCATGTAGGTGACCACAAGTAGAGCAGCCACCTTTAAAAAGAAGGGATCAAGGCCATCTAAGTTTATCTCAAAGTAGTAAAATTCAGAACTTACATTTCTGTTTTTCTCTGAAGCAAAAATGAATTTTGACAACAGCATCATTACAATGTGTATTTCGTATAGCCTTGAGCAGTTCCGTCAAACAGTCATTCTTCCTTCACAATGGATCTAATCAGAAATGTTTTTAGAGTTTTATGAGAAAAAGGAATCAGTCAATAAGCTAGAAAAATAAATATAGTTTATTGTATGCCACATTTGATTAATTCTTTTACAACTTTAGTGTTCTCTTCTGTTTTTATGCAAGTCGCACAACATTTCCTGAAATATTACCAAATAATTCATTGGCAAGAGTCAGATGAAAAGACTGATACTGTTCTCTCATCTGTTGTCCTAAACAGGTTCCCAAATCACCAATCTTTGGACTGTGTGAAGCTCCAGTGTGCCATCACAAATTATACAGTGTAATGAAAGTATTGTAAAAAAAAATGTTATTTTACTTTAGAGACATTTAAACAAACACCCAAAATGTGAATATTGAATTTGACTATTTTGGAGAGAAACATATTAGCCCCACAGTATAATCCAATCAACAAAAACCTGCAGGAAAACATCATAAATGACAGTTTGCAGTACATCATGACATTAAAAATGCCACGGACATAAGCAACAGACTTTTGATTTTGTCGTCATCATTCTGTTATAACACTTCAGATGTTGGTTGCATCACTGGTTCTGTCTCTGCATCAGATAGAAAAAACAAAACAAGTGTGTTTTGGTGGCACGCTGGAAATCACACTGCAGACAAAAGCATTCCAGTGTGGAGACAACCGCAGCCTCCTCACCGGGAAAATGGACCAAAACAAGGTGTCTCTGCTTGACGGTGTCTCTTCCGACCTTATGCCAGACAGCCGACTGGAAATGCCAGGAATGCTAGACTGCTGCTCGATAGGAGACCATGTTCCACTTATTGGCTACTGGTGGGCAGAGCCAAGGGGGACAATGTCCAAGATGAGTTCTCACACAATGGGAACAAGACATTTATGACTCTCCGGCCAGGGAAAAAATTAAAGGTTCACACTCAGGACACTCTGGGTTCTTGTACTCCCACTGACACACTGGGAGAGATGCTGCTCTCAGCTGACACCCCTCACATTTTTAGACTGTGTCTGGAAGGCTGAAGAAAAGGTTTCCCCTGAATCCAACCAGGCTGTCCCATTTGGGGTGATTTAAAAGGCCTGTTATTACATTTCTCAGCCATTGTCTCTCTACTGGTATCCCACTCTTATGATGCTTTTAATTATTAGTTTCAGCAGTGCTCATTACACAGGAGCCAGGAGAATTCTGGTTTGGTATTTCTACTGGAATGTAGAAATGACTGGTGATAACCCAGGCAACCGAAACGAGAAATTAGCTTTACTTGTACGTAGCCAGGCAAATTTAGCCACACACTAAGCGAACTTTTTTCTGGCGATAAAATCTTTCTGATTCTGATTCTAACTCTGATTTTGATGTGATTAATCAAAAATAAAAGACTGACTATTTGAATGAGCAACAAGGATGAGAAAAATCTCCAATATGAAACATATGTTTAGGAAAGTTGCTTATGTTATTCAGTATTTGCCAAATTGAGCACAAATGTTCATGCTAAATGCTTTACAATTTAAGGGTTTTAAGAAATGAACAATCAAGTATGGCATTTAAAAGCACAGAAAGAAGTGAAAAATTATTTATACCAGCATATTTGTTCATAACTTGTCATAAATAGGCTATATTTATCTATTTTATATAGTTTATTTGTGTGGCTCCAAATACCATCACATTTAGTTACTTACTAAATGTGTCTCATACAAAACTTCATTCTGCAAATACTACTATTAGAATTAACAGTAATAAATGAATAACCAGACAATCTATTAGAGATTTTGGCCTCCTCACTATAAGCGTATTTGGGATTCTAACATTTGTATTTTCAGGTTTGAGACATTTGCGTCGTCTTGAGGCAAATTAGCATCTTTCAGATCACACTTGAAACCACTCAGCCTTTGGTTAAATACAAATAAGGTGTAATGACACCTTAAATATAATAAGAATTGCACATTAAATACAACTATAAAACCATTAAATATAAATAATAAGTATGATTTTGTGTATTACAGATAACCTTTAGTCTATTTTTATAGTTAATAGTTAATAAATCCCATTATTACATCTCAGAGTGATCATTTGGATGGTTTCATTTAATTTGCAGTCCTGAGATAGAACACACTCACTCATGTCCCCTAATAGCCTTTAGACCTGGAGCGCCACCTACTGGTGTCACATCATAAAGGCAACTATGAATTCTGAAGTCAGTCAACAGACGATTTGATTTTAGATGATCTCGATAAGAAATTTAACTTAATTTTGTGCTTTTGGCTTCTGGGTAAAATATAGAACTGTATGAATGCATTACGTAGAAGTGTTCCTTTTCTGCTAAAGATCTGCAATGCTGCACCACATAATTAAAGCGTTAACACATTTATACTCCCAATTAGGAGCATAGATACCATCGCCTTTCATGAGTGTCCCATTTCCTCACCGATATCTATTGTATTCTTCAGCTGGCCCACTGCTATTTGAACCCCACATCCAGACCTTTACCAATTAGACACACCTTCCACTTTGAGGTTTACTTACTCCAAGACGAGGGAGAAAACAGAGTCTTTTAACAAGTGGGCCCCATTCTCTTGTTCGCATGGGGAAGTTTACCCACATCTGTCTCAGCACCTAACCCCTGGAAGAGAGGGGGTCAGTGCCAAGGCCAGAGGTCACCACTTGTCCCATTGTGAGCTAGAACCAACATAAACCCCAATCGAATACTGCGGTCAGCGGGAAACAGTGCCCGGTTGGTTTTTAGGGCCACGGATGTGTGAACTGAACAGGAGTTGTGCTTTGAGGCGGTTTTGCTGCACGGAAGCATTTGAAAGGGACCCTTCAGGTTTCTTAATTAAGCAAAGAACAAATAGTTGTCCTGCTTTGTCGCTTCTTTTCTGCATCGTCAATGGCACGGACACAAATAGAAAAATAAAGCTGAGAATTTGCAGGTGTGCACGGATGCATGTGAAGTTACTGGAAGGAGCCCCGCCATTCAAAAAAAAGAAGTTTACGTGGCACTCGAGGGGGAGGTCTGTGTGAGAACAGATCTAGTTAGGAGCGTCACAACAGATCTGACAAAACAGGGCGGTCAGGTCACGCCGGGCTTGCTGCACCGACCCGGCAGCATTCAATGGGAAGATAAAAAAACAGCAGTCTCACTCGCTTCCCCTGATAAACCCTCTTTCTCTTCCTCGCTTTCTTTCACTCTTATCAGCAAGCCACCATCCATAATTGACCTGATTCCCAGATTTCTGTTCCTCTGACCACCCTTGCCGTAGCATAAAAGTGGGCAGCATAGGTGGCAGAAGACTGCCCGTCGAAAGGGAAAAAATAAAAAAAAAAAGGAACGTAAAAGAAAGTATTCTTCTAACGTCTTGAAAGAAAAAGGAAAATCAGCATAATGACCGCGCTCCCCTGCCACACATTCACTCTCTCACGCACACATACACACACTCCTCCTCCTCCCACACCCATCCACATCCAAAATCTTGATTAACCTCCTCTCCCACTCCCTCTTTCCCACCCACTCACATTCACACTTACACATAGACACAAAGTGCCTCGGAGGCCCCCTGACAGATGGGGAGAGAGGGGTTTCAGGGGGTTCCTCTGAACAAATGGCACCCTGGTTTAGTGTGGTGTTGTCAGGGTTTGAATTGATCCCCGGGACTACAGAGGCTTCTCTCTGCCAGCGTGTCACAATGGCAACAAGTGTGTGGAGCTGGGAGCAAGCTTGTACAGGCATGGGACCCATACCTCATGAATGATAGCTTAGCAAATGGCCCTCCTTTCACTGGCTTTCATTGTAGGGCCATCTCTCGTTCTCTTTCATAGCCTACTCAAAAAACTTGCCCAGCTTTGTTAGTTTTATTGGGTTTGATTGGTTTGGGATTCTGAAACGTGTTGGTTTTTGTCTGATTTTGTATGTGTGAACTCTGGAGTAGGGTGGAGGAGTGCGCGTTGGTGGTGTTTGATTGGTGGTGGTGGGGGGGTATTTTTGTACATTTTTGCTTGTTAAATTGATGGGCGCTGTGGTCTCACGGTATAGTCGGCGGAATGATGTAAAGCTATCTGTCACCGGCCAAAGCTGGTGAATGTGATTCAGTTTTATATGAATGGCACTTCCTGGGAGGTCGGGATGTGTTTTTTTCCACTCAACGAGATAAACACCATGTGTGCGATTTTCACAGCGCTCTATAAAAAAAAAAAATAAATCAACCAGACACAAAGCGATAGGACTTGTACGCAACATAGTCAGGAAATCCATAAACTGAATCACAACTACAAATAACATCATATTTGTTCAGAAAAGGCCCAAAATCACTGGCATCTATTTTTAGTCTTTGGTGCTCACAAAGTCATATATTTGTCTAATATGGTCTCGTATATCAGCGTAATGAGCCTCTGTCTCATCAAAAGATAAAGCGGAGCTGAAAGTGTGACCCCTCGGCTGACCCCGGGTAGCAGTTTACAGGCTCAGGAACAATCGTCACATTGGAAGATAACAACGGCATCATCCCTCCAGGCTCATTTCATCACTGTCACTTCTCCTCTGTCTGGTTAATGTTTCACCACTCCTCTATTTTTTTTTTTTTTCTTTTGCAAGAGATTGGGGGAAGAAGGAGAAGCGGCAGAGGAAGCTTGGTTAATCACAAAGGGAAAACAGAGGTTGATCGATTGATTGGTAAACAAACAGGCCGGACGGAGCAGAAGGGAGCAGAAAGGAGCTGAGGCCTGCTTATCTCCCCACATGTGACACCTCCATCCATCGTAGCTCATTATCATGGCTGTATCAAGAGGTGATGATGGGGCTGATTTGTTGCCTGATATTAAATCTGAAGATGGCACAAAACACAGGTATCTTAGCGGACTGCAGAATAATTTTTTTTGTTGTGTTTTTCTTAGAATTTTGTGCACACACTGGTATATATACAGGAATTTGTCCACCACAGCCCCACAATCATTTATTTGTTCCGTAAAGCCACGGATGCAGCCACCAGCAGCACAATTTAATATTGCCCATAAACCTAGCAGGGTGGAACAAATGGTCAAAACCAAAAGAAAGGACAAAATCGGTGCAGCAGGGGCCAAATCATCCTGCTCAAGATATGTTAGGTCTCAAAAAATAACTGCTTGATGATGAATCTTTAACTAGGCCCTCTAAGCCTTTTAAGTTTTCATGTCTTTCAAAGTTCATTTCTTTGGTTAAATGCAGAAAATAAGTTGGATTTTAAGAGAAGAATTTACAAAAAGTGTTTCCACATGCTGGCTGGATAATCCTCCTACAGATGAGTAAATTAAACATCATGAATGAAATCAGTGAGTGCCCTTTAATATCTTGCTCAAGGTCCCAATAACATTTTAAGATAAGATGAACTTTACTGATCCCTCACCGCGGAAATGTATATGTTATGGTAACTAAATACAAATGAGGGCTGGAAGAAGCAAGCCAAGAAATACAAAAGCATAAGAAGGCTAAAATAAAGATATAATATAGGCTATGTACACCTTTCTCGTGTACAGATGAAGCTTGGTCAACATATGCTGTGGTCAATCGTATGCTGTGGCCTCTGTAGTGATCGTATGTCATCTTAACTGAACATGAGAGATTTGGAATCATAGTTTTAGGCAGCCCTCTTCACTACTATTATCAAAATACCAAAAGAGGGAATATCTTCAAAAATACAGAGTTTGGAATTTGGGGTCTTTGTTGTCCCTGGTTTCACTGTAATGTACAGTTATTTTACAGATGTTCTCAGTTTTGTTAAATTACAGCTATTAAACTCACAGAAAAAAGTATTAATTCACATGTTGACTGTAAAAACAACATCGACAGAAAAGTGGCCAAAACTGTACGAAACATCCACTTTAAAATCTGTATTTTTACAAATACTCATTTGTTCTTTTACAATGTGTAACTGTATAATGTATAATGTTTTACTGTGTTTAAATCAGCTGAGAATATAGTTATGATATTTGCAGTTATTATTATTACTTTTACAGTTGTTGAATGTTACAGTAATCCACAATTTTTAACAGCAAGACTTTACAGTTGTGCTGCAGCTCTGTGAATGTGGTATCTGACTTTTGGTTTGGCCTTTCAGGGACTTTCTCATGATCAGATGCTGTGATGATAATCAACATTAGATGTCTACACTGCTAAGAGATGATACACACTGTACAAAACTTTATGCATACTTATTGCATTGTTTGCTGCACCGTCTGCTGCCAGTTACTGCTGCCAGTTACTTCTTCTTGACTTTGTCTGAAGCACAGATTTGCGTCACTGTGAACCTTTATCACCATCTATGCACACAATTAGGGATTTAAAAAGAATGGTAGCACCATGATTGTTGTCATTTTTGTTGAAAGTTAAGATACAAATATTTGCTCTTCCAGTGAACATACAGAGCACATAATCTGTTGACAGTGTGGTTGTTTTGTTTTTTTTTTACATTTTTAATCATTTACGTTCCTCAGGACATGGTTCAGTTAATAACAGTTCAAACTAGACGTTTACATATACTGTATAAAAAGAAACAAAACCTTTTTCCCCCCTCACTGTCTGACATTAAATCATACTAAACTTTTCCTGTTTTAGGTCAATTAGGATTAGCCAAATTATTTCTTTATTATTATGTGTTTTTATACAGTGTATGTAAACTTCTGGTTTCAACTGTACATCTTGATTACATGATAGAAGGGGTTTCATGGGTTCGAGATAAAACTGTAGCTCTGTTTGTCAAATGGTCTGTGAATTAAACCCAAGTTTGCTACAAGTCAGTCATATTTACTGGAATGATGCGTTTCAAGATGGATTGTCAAACTGACAACTTGTGCAAGTGAAAAACAAACAAACAAAAAACTTTCTGCTCTACAGAATCTTCTTGATTAAACAGACTAGGGTCAAACACAGATTATTTGGTTTGGTTGTGTGAAATCATCTGTGGGAATTCTTTCCTTGGCATTCAGGTGAACAAGTTAAGCCTGATCTGTGTTCCTTGGAACCATGATTGACATGTAATAGTGGCCTTTTAACTGTTTAACAAGCAGACCACACCCCAGGCTTTGGTCTGGGTCAGAGAGTAAAGGTACTCCTCTCATCCATACCCAGGTGTCAGGACCATGTCCCTCCTCTGCTCCCTTTTGTCTCGTCCACTCTGCATAGCAATGGCAAGTACACTGCAATATGTTTGAATTGTCAACGTGGAGGGGTGAGCGCGTATTGTTGAAGAGGCAACGTCTGCATATTAAGAAAACATGGAGGGAGAGCAGGCAGCTGAAAAGGCCTTTGAATGAGAATCAATTAATTTTCATTTACCTCCATTAGCACTGGGCAGGGATTTGCATCTGTGAACCCATTGCCAAACTGGCAGTGACCTTTTTAGTCGAGGGAGAGGGCCACATTAAGCTAATGATGGGGGGCAGAGGAAGAGACAAAGAGCTGTATGTGTGGGAGGGGAGGCCTGGCCGTCCTCTTCTCTCATTAGCACCTCAGTGGCCTGCACTGCTGTCACACAGCGAGCCCTCACAGGCAGATCATTAACCACTAGCTGGGATGTGAAAATACTCGGACTGACAGTAAAAAGAAAAAAAAAGAGAGAGAATTCTCAGCTATTGAGTGCCACAAGTTTTATACTTTGAGTTACTGTAATGTGGCCGTAGTGTGACATGCAGCATAAACTGTTCATGCAGGTAGAAGGTAGAATGTTCTGGTATATTTATCCTTAACCACGAGCAACTTGGTGGATCTAGACAAAATAATGAGATTAATATACTGACATTACACCAACTATACCTGCCAAAGGCCCCTGAGCAAGACATGTGGATGAGGAGGTGCATGTGAATGTATTAACACACTTTTATTCTGATTACAGTATCACACACTACTCACACACAAGTGTACCTCCACAATGCACCAATAAAGCTACCACCTGCATACATTATTTAAAGAGTGCTGTAATCAGACTCATCCATGTGCAGAGTATTAAACAAAATTCAGCTAGGAAATAACCAAATGCTTCAACCAAGACAACATTTTATGAGTGAACATGTGCAATACCACTGATTTTATACAAACTACATGAGCTGATAAAATACTTCTGTGGATCAGACATTACTGACACAATAAGGAAATCTAGGCTATAATAATTGCCTCCAGTTTAGAGAAACTGACTGATACATAATCCCACTGAGGAAGTGTTAAATTTACAAATTAACATCTATATTGAAGTTTATAAAAGTGCATTATATTTAATCCACCAAAAAAAAAAAAAAGTACAATACATAGCTATTCTAAAATGAAAACTTGTTTCCTGATCCTCTCCCATCGTTTTCTCATTCTGAGCAATTTATGACAAATCATGAAACACATACAGTTGAAACCAGACGTTTACATACACTGTACAAAAAGACATAGACTTTTTTTCCCCCTCATTGCCCGACATTAAACCAGACTAAACTTTTCCTGTTTTAGGTCAGTTAGGATTACCAAAATTATTTCTAGTTACTAAATGCCACAATAATGAAAGAATTTTTTAGAGAATTTTTTTATGACTTTCTTCAAAGCCAGAACATACACTAAGATTACTATGCCTTCGCATTATTTGGAAAAGTCTAGATGATGACGTCATAGCTTTGGAAGCTTTTGATAGGTTAACTGACAACATTTGAGTTAATTGGAGGCACACCTGTGGATGTATTCTAAGGCACACCTCAAACACACTGCTTGCTTTTGTGATAACATGGAAAATCTAAAGACATCAGCCAAGATATCAGAAAGAGAACTGTGGACCTCCACAAGTCTGGTTCATCCTTGGGTACAATCTCCAGATGTCTGAAGGTTCAACGTTCATCTGTTCAAACAATTATGCGCAAGTATAAACACCATGGGAATGTCCAGCCATCGTAGCGCTCAGGAAGGAGACGGTTCTGTGTCTCAGAAATGAAGTGTTTTGGTGTGAAATGTGTGCATCAACCCCAGAACAAAAGCTAAAGACCTTGTGAAGATGCTGCTGAAGCTGGTAAGAGAGAGTCATTATCCTCAGTGAAACCAGTCCTGTACTGACATGGTCTGAAAGGCTGCTCAGAGAGGAAGAAGACATTAAAGCAACATAAAAAGCCAGATTACAGTTTGCAAATGCACACAGAGACAAAGATGTTCATTTCTGGAGACATGTCCTGGGGTCTAAAGAAACCAAAGTTGAACTATTTGGCCTTATTGACCATCGTTATGTTTGGAGGAAAAATTGGGAGCTTGCAAGCCTGAGAACACCGTCCCAACTGTGAAGCACGGGGGTGGCAGCATCATGTTGTGGAGGTGTTTTGCTGCAGGAGGGACTGGTGCACTTCACACAATAGATGGCATCATGAGGAAAGAACATTATGTGGAAATATTGAAGCAACATCTCAAGACATCAGCCAGGAAGTTAAAGCTTGAGCACAAATGGGTCTTCAAATGGACAATGACCCGAAGCATACCACCAGATTAGTTACAAAGAGGCTTCTTTTGGAGTGGCCATCACAAAGCCCTGATCCCAACCCTGTAGAATATTTGTTGGCAGAGCTGAAAAGGTGTGTGTGAGCAAGGCAGCCAATAAACCTGACTCAGTTACATCAGTTCTGTTGGAGGAATGGGCCAGAATTCTATCAAACTATTGTGAGAAGCTTTTGAAAGGAAACCCAAAATGATTGACCAAAGTCATACAGTTTAAAGGCAATGCTACCAAATACTAAGGAAATATATGTAAACTTCTGACTTGAAGAAAGTAGCAAAACAATTCATTATTCATTATAGTCATTATTCTGGCATTTGGCAAACAGAACTAATTTTGGTAATCCAAACTGACCTACAACAGGAAAAGTTTAGTAAGATTTAATGTCAGACAGTGAGAGAGAAAAAAGGTTGTATTTCTTTTTATACAGTGTATGTAAACTTCTAGTTTGAACTGTATTTAAGTGAACCATGTCCTGATGAATGTAAATGATAAAAAATCTAAGAAACAAACAAAAACAACCACACTGTCAACAGATTACGTGCTCTGTATGTTCACTGGAAGAGCAAATATTTGTATCTTAACTTTCAACAAAAATGACAACAATCATGGTGCTACCATTCTTTTTAAATCTCTAACTGTGTGCATAGATGGTCATAAAGGTTCACAGTGATGCAAATCTGTGCTTCAGACAAAATCAAGAAGAAGTAACTGGTAGCAGACGGTGCAACAAACAATGCAACAAGTATGCATAAAGTTTTCTACAGTGTGTATCATCTCTTAGCAGTGTAGACATCTAATGTTGATTATCATCACAGCATCTGATCATGAGAAAGTCCCTGAAAGGCCAAACCAACAGTCAGATACCACATTCACAGAGCTGCAGCATGGCTGTAAAATCTTGCTTTTAAAACTGTGAATTATTGTAACATTCAACAACTGTAATAATAATAATAACTGTGAAAATAACTGCAAATATCATAATTATATTCTCAGCTGATTTGAACACAGTAAAACAGTGTCATTATACAACTACACATTGTAAAAGAACAAATGAGTATTTGTAAAAATACAGATTTTAAAGTGCATGTTTTGTACAGTTTTGGCCACTTTTCTGTCAGTGTTGTTTTTACAGTCAACATGTCAATTAATACTATTCTTGTGATCTTTACAATGTAATATTTCAACAAAAATTCAACAAAGCGTTTTAGTACGATATTCAAACTCTAAGAACAACTTCAGTGCTGCTTAGCAAAGATTCTTTAAGTCTCTTGAGCTCTATACTAGAGGCCTAAACAGTTTTTTTCAGAAGATATTCCCTGTTTTCATGTTTTGATGAAGAGGGCTGAGTAAATCTATGATTCGACATCTCTCATGTACAATTAAGTTGAGATACAGTCACTACAGAGGCCACAGCATACGAGTCACATTATTTTATACTCACCGGACCATTCAGTGTATGGAAGCATGACATTATTTCTGTTCTCAGTCATATTTTTTCTCTAGTTTTGCGGCTATCTTTTGCTATTCTGTGCTGCCCTGAAGATATTGAACTAAAGTGCAAACCGATATTTTCCTTTTAAAAACAATATACCCACTAAGGAAATCCACATCTACCTAAAACTGTGGTCACATAACCAACAGCTTACTAAACGTGTAACTGAATCAAAACACAATAAGAAAAAGTCAGTAAGAATATGCACGTATGTAGTCTCAAACATCTTAAAATTTAGTTTAAATTCGTTCTTCTTCCACTGCAGAACTTGCGGAGGAGAGCCAAATTAAAACAGGATAAGACACGAGGGTCTGGTCATCTTGTTACAGTCTCGCCTCCACGTGCAGGGAGGAACCCAGACAGTATGAAATTGAGCGGAAAGTATGAGCAGAGAAGAGGATGAAAGACAAAATGGGTGACGGGAGCAGACAGGGTCACAGATGTGACATTATAGTAACAATAGGAATGGCGGGGGAGAAAGTGTACAGACATGCCCCGGCAAAGCTGTCCTCCAGCTGTTTGGTTCACCTGTCTATTAAAAGGGAACATATTTCTTGGTGTCTACAGAGGCGCAGGCAGATTTATTGGACCTACAAGGAGGAGGCCTGAAAGTAGTTTGATTATTAGACAAGGGCCAATAAATCACCTTTCTCCCTGTTTTGGAAGATCTGACTCTCCACATGCATTTACAGGTCAAAACACAAATGAATATTGTTAACTGATTCATGAGCAAATGGTTAATAGCAAGAAAAATTATATTCATCTGTAGATGGACGTCTATCAGGAGAGTTTGACTCATTTACGACCACATGGTGAGGACTTTACACTAAAGCCCAGACAGATATTGAAGTGACCTCCAGCCCTTTCCTGTACTGAGGCAGCCTCATTCTAAAACAAAGCAGACATGACCAGAGGAGAGGGGAGAAATCAGATGGCTTAATTGTTCCTTGACAATTAGACCATCACTCAATACAACACTGAGCATCCCAGCAAAAGTAGCAAAGGGAGGAGGCGGCTGAAGAAAGGGATGAAAGAAGAGGGCACTAAAACACCCACTGAGTGAGAGGGAGTGAGAGGGAAAGAGGGAGAGGGCCCTGCTATTGAGGACCCGACAGGGCAAAAAGGAGCAGAAAGCAGTTTACAATACTGTACAATGCTGTTCTGCACCATTAAGTGGCATGGAGGGCAGGGCCGGGACAATGGGCTTCTGTCCCGAGGAGAAGGCCAGCAGCTCCAGAGGAGTCCGCTCTTTTCAGCCCATATGGCTGCGGCCACCTCACAGGATGCTGCTCTCGCCGCGGCCGCATGCTCAGCATCTGGACACATGAGGTCCGTCGTCTCTCTTCAGTGACCAGTGCGGCAACAGGAGGGTCTCCCCGGTAACACCGCGGTGACACGCAAGGATTCAGGGAAGCACTCAAGAGATTAAGGAAAGGAAGTACTTCTGGGTGGATTGTGCTGGATTTAGTTTTGAAAAAAAATACAGAAAATTCCACAACAGGACTGAAAAAAGTTGGAATTAATCTCATGCCAGTAACAAGCTCGGCTTATTGAAAGGAAGCTCACCAGTACAGTCAATGAAACCTCTGGAGATATTTGTAAAAACAGCATCAATAAAGTTGTTGCAATCCAGGCAGTCTGACATAATGAGGTTAATTAAGTTTATTTCCAGATTTTGAAAAATAAAGTTAATAAGTTACTGGTAATATTCTGAATGTAATTCCAGATTGCTTTGGTTTTTTCATGGTTTTTCATGCCCTGACACATTATTTTGTTTCTATATCCCAGTTGGACAGTTTTTAAAAAGAATGCTTTTGTCCAAAAATCTGTTTTTTTCCACAAAACATCCAAACTCGTCAAAGCACAAGCAGATGTACGTCCAAACCATTTACATTACTTTACCTAGTGTATTTTCCTCTTTGCTCAAAGCAACTGTGACTCCTGTCCCCTTTGGACCGATGACAAAGAGCTGTCAGAATGATGGATTATGAAGCTGCTGCCTGAAACTCAAACAAGGGGCCTGCCTCAGCTCCTGTCCGTCTGTAAACAGACCTACAAACCCCCCAAATAGGAAAAATATAAGCCGAGCAGCCACGAGAGAAAAGAAGTTGGGGGGTGAGCCTGGAGAAGAAGAATCTTAACAAGTGTTTACCCTCTTTCTGTTGCCAAGCTGTGGAGCAATAACCTACCGTAGCGAAAGGCCCGGCCTGATCTGGAAAGAAAGGCCTCAGTCTGTGGGGTCAGGGGTCACTAACTCTGCCATTGTCTCTGACAGGGCAAGCACACTCCAGCTTTTCTCCAGCTTTCAAAGGCCTGTGATGGGGGTGGAAAGATAGGCCTGAAAACACTGGGTCAGGACCAGGGACTTTATGGTAGTTGGGGAAGAAAGATTTGGACCCCAAAGGTTAAATGAGGAGCGAAAGGGCCCTTCTGTCCAATTACCGAGGGACAAATGCTCTCGGTGACCCATCAGGGTCAGAGTTCAGCGGAGCCATTGGTAGCGGCACACTCTGGTGTTTTGTGGACCAGATGAGATGAACCTCCGCTGTGTTTATCTAAGTGACACCCTGCCCAATAATAAAAGTATAAATAATTAGGGGGCTTGTTGGCTGCCACTTAGCAGAATTAATTTATAGACCAGTGTTGGGACAAATTAAGCTTTTTAGCACTTGGAGACTGAACATTAATGGTATCTTTCACAAATCAAATGAACAAAAATAATAAACAGGAAGGTCTCAAAAAGAAAATTATGTTACCAAAATGCAAAATTAAAGGTATGCTTTGATCTGTTCTTATATATTCTGAGAACAAATTATGGAAAGAAGCTGCACAAAGTTGTACATTGGTGAATAAAATCCCTCTTCTTAGCACTCAGCCTGGCCAGCCACTAGTTCTCCTAATCATGTGCCCATCTCAGTCTGAGGCGGCACTTGTGGTGTTAATACCTGCTGATACAAAGGCCCAGTGGAGCGGCATGGTGAAAGTGTCCCATATCCGGACATGACTGGATTAGAGTGTTCCTGAACCCATGGGCCGCCAAGGATTAAGTCGGCGAATTTAATCATCTACACTTGTTAGGTTAACAAGCACAGTACAATCATATTAGAACATTCATCTCAAGTCCTTCCATTTTCCACACTCCTGTACAACAGTAAGTTCCAAGAGTAGTCCTGATACACAATCTTATTTCTGTTTTATATGTTGTTCAACCTGAAAACACCATTTCGGCATACAGGAGAGCTAAAATACAGCTAAACGCCTCTGTCTTAATTAAAGAAGTTATAGGAATGCAGCAGACAAGAGTGTAGATGAGGTTCTAGGAGAGAAAACAGTTGTAAAAAGTAAAAACTCTAGAAAACTCCTGAGCCATAACAGCGGCTTGATCCTTTCAAAATCATTAAAACATTTACCTATAAATCAGAATGAAATCCTGCGTTTATACAAATTTTAATAAGCCCTGGCAGCATTGAGTAGGTCACCACTACCACAAAATCTCTCAGAAAATCCAGAAATGAACCTGAGAACAATTCATCAAAGCCCCAAGATGCGGCCGCCTGGAACATACTGAACGCTATGAAAGCTTTAAATCTCTTCCTCTGCAGAATCCATTTAGCATGGCTTTGCCACACTCCACCGTGGGGGTGCTTGGGCTGGATACCAGGCGTGGTACCATGAGGATGAATTATGCATCCAGTGTTTGTGTGTGTAGGTCCTTGCTTGTGCACTCTGTGTTTGTGTGAATGTGAGTTTGTGTTGTGGATGTGGAGGATTTTCCCCCTCTCTGAGACTCCTCTCTGCAGGTTCTCTCCATCCCTCATGAGCCAGCATAAGCCTGTTGGACACACATCGGAGCGCTGAAGGGGAGTCACTGGGAGCAAAACAGGCTCCCAGGGTCTTACAGGCCCTTAGAAGGAGCAGGATGACCTTTAATCAGGGATCAGGAGCCCGAGCTGCAGCTGGAGGCCCATAGGAGCCCTGACTACAGCCAAGCCCTCGGGTCACATTCCCAGTTGGCTGTCCACCTTGAGCCAGAGCACCAAGGCAGCCTTAGGCCGGATGAAGTACTCAGTGCAGGCATGAGGTGTACATTTATGATGGAGTCTTAACGTTCATCTGCAAGATCTTCATCCACACAGTTTGAATAACATCAGCAGCAAAGATCCAATTCCCAGTAACAACCTAACCGAGTTCTTTCATTCAAAGTTTTGTTTGAGTTATCGACTCCTCACATCTGAAACTTATCTTTCAAATGTCACAATGGACAATCAAAAGCAATGAATCAAGTGTTTTCGCAGTGAGTTGGTGGACAGCTTTTGGTTGAAGGTAGTGCCAAGACGGTTTGATGCAACAGAGTGATGAGATGCCAAACTGAATGACGTGAGATACTACAAGCTTTGCTACTTGGGGTTCATGTATTTGCGAGATAATTCAGCGCTGAATTCACAATCAGTCCAAACACGGCACCAAAAGAGTTACTCCAACAATGTAGCCTCTCTTGCTTTTAGCACATGGCACCAAAAAATGCATCTAACATTTTCCATTACGACCCTCAGTATCAGTCAAGAGATTCCTCATGCCTTCTAAAGGTCTGCTGCTTTCAAACCCATTTTGTTGTCCTCACTAAAAGTTGTTGTAGACATTGCATTTTTTAGTTTTACAGCAAACTTAACAAGCTCTCCTGCACTGCATCCTCCTAGGAACAGTCGGTTTGTTGTGTTTGGCAGGATTCAATCAGAAAAATATGCATTTTCTTTAAACTGCAAAAACAACTGCAAAAAAAAACATGAAGCATGAATATACAACCGCAAACACCATTTACATATTCGCCTGTGCTTTAACTATCAAGCACTAATGCATCTATTTGTAAAAAACGAACCTGTGAACCCATTGCCAAACTGGCAGCGACTATTTTAGTCAAAGAAGAGGGCCACATGAAGCTAATGAATGGGGACAGAGAAAGAGACAGTGTTGTATATGTTGTACTGTACTCAACCCAAGAAACAGTGACACAAACATGTTAATGTAATTGTAAATAGCTGATGACTTATGGATGAAGTCGGTTTGTGGACTTCCACGTGCAGGATTGAATGGATTGATTCCTGTGGTTCTCACTCTGATTACATCACATGGAAAAGCACTTCCTGAAAAGCACTTCCTGTTCCTATGAGCTCACTTCCTTTTTAGTGCTGCTCATCTGCTGGTACCAACAGGTGGTACTAGAGTTTACACAATGGGTTGCTGTGGCTCAGGTGGTACAGCAGGTAATCTACTGAACAGAAGGTTGGTGGTTCAATTCCCAGCTCCACCATTAGTCGAAACACTGAACCCCATGTTGCTACACTTTGAGTATCACTTAGCTAGATATTATGCTGCTACCAAAAACTGATTGCAATGCATCCATCACCTGTGTTTTTGAAACTCCCTTTTAAAGAGATGCACCCCATTCTGTTAATCTGACAACAACTGAACATGTTAACAACATGCCTGAATGGTCACTTTCTCGTACAAGTTGTAATTTTACCAGGTCATGCCTCGTAACATTTCCATACCACTTTCAACACGGCACAAGTCTGAACTAAACTGTTACATCAACATATAGGCATGCACAAGCAATGGCAGTTGAGTTTTTTCAAGCAGTTTAGGAAAGGCTTTTTCCACATTTCAGCACTAATATTTATCCAAAAACATCCCACTGAGAGTGCTTAAGATTCTATTTCAGATCCATTAGGCTTCAAAATTAAATGTCCATAATGATACATTTTACAGCAATGAAAAGAGATACTAACAGCTTAGATAGATGATACACATCAATTATGAATGTAATGAGTTTTTCTCCCCCCCACAAGACGTTATTAGCAGCTGAAGTGTTTCATAAGTTATTAAATGCCTGTAGCATCAGGCAGCAGCAAGATTGAGTGTCTCTTCAAACAGAGAGACATATTCAAAAGTAGAACAAACACAGTGCAGATAACTTCATTAACTTTTTGTAATAAAACATTTCCCAGAGAGCGCAAGGTCACATTGTGAAGGCCTACTTGTCTTCACATCAGACAGATAAGCTGTCACGCATATATTAGTCGTTTAGTTTGTTGCCTCGAGTCGTTTAGGAGTATTTCCTTTGTTTGCTAAATGCAGCATCAGACAACAGTGGGATCTACAAGCATCTCTAAAGAGAGAGAAAGCTTGTTATATCATGGCCATCCTCAGGTTGAGTACTGAATATTCAATTTCACTGAAATCAGGAAGAAATATTCTGGGCAGTTAAATATTTGGACACTTTGATCAGCTGCTGTTAATTTAGATTTCGTCGGCTATTGCATCATCATGTAGGCATGCATCATTTGGTGGTGGAATGATAAATATTATTACCAAATGAAGCTCTCTCCAGCACTGTAGTGGGTTTCTCTGCATGAAGCCACAAGCAAAATTAACAGAAAAGTGACTCAATGACAGAATACAGTTACTGTAAGGGACTGATGAAGTCAGCAATGTTCTATATTCCCTGTCTGAAAGGCCTATGCCATTAAACTACTGCTGGGTAAAACTGGTATAGTGCCACTTAGTAGTACGAGGTATGTCAGAAAAGTTCCAGGACTGGTGTCACAGAAGATAGATTTCAAACCAAATCTACAAACTACGAGTTTTCCCCTTCCAAGTAATCCCCCTGGAGTCTAACGCACTTCCCCAGCCTTCTCTGCCATGCCACCATGCACTTCTGGGAGGATTCTTCTGGGATCCTCCACAGCTCCGTCGTCACAGCCATCTTGATGTCGTCCACATCTTCAAAACGGGTCCCCTTGATGACCCCCTTGAGCTTGAGGAAGAGGAAAATGTCCCACGGAACCAGGTGGAGTGAGTAGGGAGGTTGCTCCAGTACGGCGATGTTCTTCTCAGCCAGGAACTGTTGGATGCTCAGGACATTGTGAGCAGGTGCGTTGTCATGGTGAAGCAGCCACGACTTGTCCTGCCACAACTCTCACCTGTTCTCGTGCCCTGAACGAAGCAAACGCCACAGGATCTCTTTGTAGACGTGCTGGTTGATCCTCTGAAGGGGTAGTTTGTAGTTTGGGTTTGAAATATATCTTTTGAGACACCAGTCCTGGAACTTTTCTGACACACCAAGTTTCAGCTCACACCAAAGAGACTGTCCAACTAAGGTATGAAGAAATTCTTTGCATCTCCACTCATGGTTATAAAGAAACATTCATCTAAATCAGGGGTGTCGACATCCAGTCCTCGAGGGCCGCAATCCTGCATGTTTTAGATGTTTCCTTCTTCCAACACACCTGATTCAAATGATCAGGATCATTATCAGACTTCTGCAGAGCTTGATGATGAGCTGATCATTTGAATCAGGTGTGTTGGAAGAGGGAAACATCTAAAACATGCTGGATTGCGGCCCTCGAGGACCGCAGTTCGACACCCCTGATCTAAATTGTACTTCATTTTCTGATTCTGCGCTTGAGAACCCATCTACCTTTACAATATTTATCTTTTTTTTATGGAATCGGGGCAGAAACTAAAAGTAAATTCATACAAACGTGCCCTTTCTGTGCCATGCAGCATAAATCAGCCCACCAGACATTCACCACAGACACACACCAACACAGACAAGCTACGGTACACACTCCTGCCATCTAGGGGAATGCATCACCCTCTCCGTCACCCACCCTGAGGATTAGCCTCCTACCCCCACCTCACTGCG
>NW_007578441.1:299238-314078 GCF_000690725.1 Stegastes partitus
CACACACACACGCACACACACACACTTTACCCTCCCACATGCACCACCAGCAAGGCATGCCCTCTTTTCTTTGGCCACTCTCAGGGAGAAGAAGAGGAGGATGAAGAGGCAGGGGCTTTCATGGGGAACAATCTGCCAGGGAGACGAAGAATGAGCGGGCACTCAATTAAGGGCTGCCCATTGAGCCCGCGGAGTGAGCCTGAATGTGGGCCCCTCCAAAGGAATGGAGTCCCATGAATAGATTGTGGGCCTTCATGAAATATTAAAGAGCGGACGGATTTCCCACAATATTTGTACACCTCCCTTTGTGGGGATTTCTCCCTCCATTGAGCCTGAAACTGTTAACACATCCGCTCTGAAGCACGGCCCGCAGACTGTGCTAAAGAGCCCCACGGTCCAAGCATCAAACGCTCCCCACCCTCAACTCTCTCTCCCTCTTCCCCTGTTGCCCTATCTGTCTCTTTCCCTTTGTCTTTCTCTCCCCCGTCTCCCTCTCTCTTTTCTCTTCCTGTCTTCTTGCCCAAGAGATATTCATGGAAGGGATTACACCAGTTTTAATGACCACCTGTCCTTGCTCCAGCACTGTATTGTGGCATGCCAGGCCAAGCAGCAAGCCTGCCCCTGGTATTAAAGGGTCACAGCGCTAACTGGTGACCCTTGTCTCCACCAACACAAGCCTGACAGGCAAAACCACCCAGACAGGTAACAAGCACAGTCACTCTAATCATTAATCACTTTGAATGGTCCCGTGTGTGACACAAGCAAAGCGCCAAGATGCTAAACAATGAACAACAGCGTCTTCAGCTTGCCTTAATCAACATACTTGTTTGTATTGAGCTTCCCATCACCGTACTGCGGTTTTACCCCTGAACCAACATGAACATGCACTTCTTCTAGGCGTACTCATCTTGTCACTTTTCTTTTTTTTTTGCTTCTGCTCTTTACTCTCCACACACACACACACACACACACACACACACACACACACACACACACACACACACACTAACTGGGATCAGGTTGAGTGGAGCTGTATAGAGACTGAGGGCTATGTGGTTAAGTAGGTGGTTAAAGCTGCCATTAGCATCAGAATGACCACATATTCTGCCATGAGTCAACATTAGTTCGCGTCAGAATCGAGGGGTTGAGGACGGGGCCAGAAAACTAAAGCTCTCACTGCCAAAGACAAGTGTACTTTGGTTCAAAGTTTGATCCGTGGTGCTTTGGTGGTTTGTGAATTTGTAAAAGCGTAAGTAAGAGTGTTTCTGCGACGGTGACGTGAACACAGTTTTTCCTTTCAAGTGAAGCTGTTTGGATTTGTTCCTCTTGAACACAAACATTCATATTTTCTTTTAATGTTTTACTTCATATTATTCAGCATGATATTGAAGGCACAGTATCCAATTTCTGCCTCTTAATCAAAACAAGAACGACAGACAGAGCTTGATGATGTCATGAAGTATTGCGGCATCGTGGGAATTGTTGTTTTCACCACAACTTCTGATGTGACTCAGACACATACAATGTTCACAGACAAGGTGTTAAAGTTTTAGTCTCACTATGTCAAATCTGTTAAGCCCTAAGCTATTTTTCAGGCCTCTGCAGTTCATCTCTGCAACCACAAGGTCTATTTGAATAATTCTTGTCTCATCATAAAAGGAACACTTGTAAGATTTGTTCAGGTGTGTAAATATCAGTATATATGTTACTGGTTAAGAGTAAATGAAGATGGCACACAGCACAAATGAAAAAGTTTCAGGTTCGCCTAAAAAAAAAACATTTCAGGATAATTATCTCTTTGGAATGATCCAGCTGCAGCTCTAAACCTCTCCCAGATCATAGCACATTATGTGAACATTCTCTCTGCAAAGGTTGACTCTGAAAAAGTGAAGCAGAACAAAATTAGAGAGTTTTTAGTCCAGACAATTCAGGCTCGGTCACATTTTGCCACACTTAGGCACATTTTTGCACACCATCTGAATTTTCTTACGAACAAACTATATATTTCACTTGTATTTCATTAATGGTGTTCAATACATCCAAATACAGCAGTCTGTCAGTTTTTTGAAAATTCAAACAGACCGCTGTATGTGATACACGTCCTGTGCGTGATGCTGATGAGACTGCTGTGACGCTATACTGTGGTGACGAAAGGCTGCATCTCCATAATGGATTGGTCAATTTCAGTGATTGACACCTTCGAATCGTTTCAGCCAATAGAATATAGCGATAGCCAACAAAATGAGATTGACAGCACTTTTAGCCAATCAGAATTGTCAGAACACCATCTCGTAGACGAGCTGCTTGCTGAGCGAGTGCTCACTCCTTAGCTCCCTAAGGCTAACAAAGCCTCCAAAAGACGCCCAGAATGATTTCAGTGTAACACAGGAAGTAGTATTAACTGATTCCGGTGTGGATTTACCGATAAAATAATCTTTTCATGGCAAAACAGCTAAGGTACGACAAATTTAACAACTACAGTTTGATGAAGCGATTTCGTTTTTTGCTGTTCTTTGGGTTATTTCTCGCTGATGCTTTGATTTCAGAGAGCTTTGATGGATATGTTTGGAATCTGTGGACTGTCTGCTTTCATTTGAGGGGTTGTTTGTGCGTTTTGTATAAAGTACCAAAGCGCTAGAGCCAGAAATGTAGCGAGTGGGTTGACTGGGTGACGCTATATCGATTTCCATACTTGATCATTTATTCAGTTGGAGTTGTGTTTGAGGCATGTAGAAATGGCTTTTATTTTCGTGTAGCCCATGTTCTGCTGTTTAATTTGATGATAGCACTATAGTCTTTCATGATGAGTGCATTGTTTCACACTATTTCTTTGTATGAAGCACTCTCGGACTTAAGGGGTTAAGTCACATATACTCATGCTATGTCATTTTGTTCTAATAAAAAACAGCAGCAAGTAATCTTTTTCTGTGTTTGTAACAATTTAAATCAATTTAGTCCGTTTTAAACATTTGAATGCAGAATATTACCCCTTATCCTGTGTGTTAGTGTCAAAGTAATTCAATGTAAAACTAAGCAATTTTTTTTATGGCTGCAATAAATGTATAATCTGAGCATTCAAGGACCATGGTACACAAATTTATGATTTGTAATTTGTACTCTGCACTGGTTTTGTTTATATGTGAAGAGCTGGAGGCGCATTCCTTGCATGTGTTGGGCATTAAAGTCGTAACAAAGACTTGTCACTTGCTCCCAAAATACTTAAACTTGATATATTTGGTGTCACTGGAAACATTTGGGCCTTGAAACCTGAATTTGAAAGAAAATACTGAATAAGATATTGCCTTTAATACCATGATATAAATTTGTAAAGGTGTTGCAGTTGAAGTCTGTGTTTTTTCCCATGATTTGAACACAGAGGCCTTACTCAGGGAAGACATTTTGACACGTGCAAAGCTCAGGTGTAAAGTATAAAGTTAACGATGGCTGGATTCCATGTATCTGCTTCAGTTTCAAGGTTGTAATAATGTCCATGGTGGTTCTCTGTCACACTGTCTTACTGGGACACTTCAATACAACAGAGCTTTAAAATCACACCCACGGCTTTATCCTGGAAACTGCTTTTAGTGGAGAAAGATTTGTCTCAAAGACAGATTAAACACCTGTTGAAACAAAACCAACATCTGCAAATTGAAGCTTGAGGCTACGTTTGAATGTCATCATGTCAGAAACTATTAAAGGTTACAGTTTTACTGTTATTTCCCATCGTGTCATCAATTCAGAATCTGCAATACTGGACAAGTAGATCCAAGAATCTCTGATTATGGGTGAGTTGAAATAGGAAACAAATTGAAGTATTTATAAAAAGTCCACCCTTTGAGCTCAGATTAACAATGAAACTGATAATTGCAGAAGTCAACTAGTGATGTATTCTCAACCTGCATGTCACAATAACACAAAACAAATTATATGGAATGCTTTTTTTATATGAATTACTTCACAAACATTAAAAGAAAGTTATTTTTGTGAAACTTTCATAACTGATGAGCATGTATCACATGTACCACAAAAAAGAAAATATTGGTAGATCGCTTAATCTAAGTAGAAACATTTCTCTGGAATTTCAAACTGCTTCTTTAAATCTAACTAGGAAAACAACATTTTTTAATATGTGCATGTTTCTTCTTTCGTCAGAAGGCCCCTGATGATTTGAGATGGAATAACCCAGATATGCTTTTCTTTGCATAGCTTGGGTGATCTGCCCTGTAAGTACGCCTGTCATCGGCTTGTCTGCACTCATCAGAAACTTTAATTTTCTGGGTGAAGAGAATCAGCAGAGAGCATGTGGTCGCACGAGGCTTCGCTGCCCGCTCCAGCAGAGCCCCAGCTGGGGAGCACATTGGAGAGCAGCCCCCTTGGTCTGGCCTCCATATGCTGGGGTCTGGGGTCCAGGCTGTCGGCGTAGCTGCAGCACATGGAGGGCAGTTGGGGGTGTTCTTGGGGGGGCAGCGGCTCCACCAGCATTGTACCAGGAGGACAAGAGCTGAGCAGGACCCAGCAGGAGAGTGGGGGGCCTTTTCTAAAGACAGATCAACTGGAGCTCCTTTTCTCACACCCGGCTCACTTTGCTCTGCTCCGTATCTCCTCCTCACCCTCCCCTCCTCTCCTTGGCAGATTGATACACTGGCTGAAATGTGATTTTCTTGTGTGTCTCTTATGAAACTGCGTTCTCCCCCTCGCCTTCCCCTGCCCACCCACTCATCCCACTAACCTATTCTCCGACCGAATTGAATCGAGCCACGGCGCTTTGTTTTTCAATCATCTTGTCCACATCAAAGTCACTCATGAGAAGATGGTTAAAAGGAGGAAGGGGCCAGGGACGAGACAAATCTCTTTGGCTTTTCCCCCTCACACAATGCTTCTCATTTGAATTTCCCCATATATTGCTGATCACCAGTCTGAATGGTGCCCTTGATGAAGTGTTGTTTTTGTGGTTCCTCACATGAATTCCAAAGACCCCAGGGATACATTTTCCTCTTTTTGTCTTTGACTTCAAAGTTATCTGGAATGGGACGTGTTGGAATGGAGAACCCGAGGAGGTCACTAGGTCCAACGCTGGATGTTGTTTACCAAACTTCTCAGCGAGTCAAGGAGCATTCAAACTATGTGTTCGCCGCAGTGCATAACAAAAAAACATTCTTCAAGCATTGAGGTGTTTTCAGGGTTGAATTCATGTTCGCATGATTGATCTTTATGATGGGTTGCGCCCCACCGTGTATCCACACATAAAGGATCATCCAGCCTACATCTCTAGTTGTTGTTTTGCTGTCTGAGGTCATGATACGAGGTGAAAGTTGGGAAAAAAAATGCTGCAATTCTACATTGAATTAAACATTACATACATCCAGGGTAGCATTCACTGGTCTGATACTGCAAGTTAAAGCAAACCTATAAAAATAAGATAAACATGGTGAGCATGTTTCTGGTTTGCTAATAATATTCATCTTTCTTGACAGTTGTAGGAGATTTTGTCTGTATGCATAAAATATTACATTACATTAGATGTTTTACACTAAGGTATATAAAAAAAACCTAACGTGTAAAAATGTCTTCACGTTCAGAATCTGCAGGTTCCTCAAAAATTGAAAAGATTTGTGCCTTCACTCGGCTTGAAAAGTGTCAGTCTGCTGCCACCTGCTGCCAGATTTAGGAAGAACAACTGAAGCAGAAAATCACGAGGAAAACATCCATCCATCCATTATCTATACACCACTTAATCCTCATTAGGGTCGCGGGGGGGCTGGAGTCTATCCCAGCTGACTTAGGGTGAAGGCAGGGGACACCCTGGACAGGTCACCAGTCTATCACAGGGCTACACTTAGAGACAGACAACCAAGCACACTCACATTCACACCTACGGACAATTTAGAATCACCAATTAACCTCAACATGATTTTGTGTGGGAGGAAGCTGGAGAACCCGGAGAGAACCCACACTGCACGGGAACATGCAAACTCCACACAGAAGGATCCCGGGTGTCCTCACTGGGACGTGAACCGGCAACCTTCTTGCTGCGAGGCAACAGTGCTACCAACTGCGCCACCCTGCAGCCCATGAGGAAAACATTTGATTCTTTAATGATTTTATGATGTTTAATACATTTTATTTGTGGTTTTCAGTGTCACACAAGAACATTTATGCCATCAAGATGTATGAAAGATTAATTATATATGTTGCTATCCTGCTAGTGTAGAGTTTGTTTTTTTTTTTAAATATTATTTTAATGGTTTTTATTTAGTTTTACTTATTTATCATGTTGATTTTTTTGTTACATATTCTCTCTTTGTGTTTAACGTCTTTCCCTCTGTGCTGAAACACCTACGTGGGATCCATAAAGATTGAAATGTTGTTTTGTTGTTGCTGCGTGACTTCTTGAAATTCATTGATCCTAATTCATTTCAGACAGGACACCTCGTTAGATTTAACCATTTATTTTAGAATCACATGCAGTTTGTGTTTGGTGGTGACTCCACTCAGGTAATGCTCTGGAACAATCTGAGCAAACATGACACAGACAGTCCCTGAGATCACAACCCCCCCAGCAGAGCCTGAGATGTTTAAATGAAAGCAGTAAGAACACAAAAACAAGGAGACCAACTTAAATGGTCCTCATTTTACAAATCCAGTTTACATAGCTTTAAGGTTCTATTATGCACCGCCTGTGTTCTACAGTCACAGAAAATGTGAGAAACAACCAGAGTTATGATGTTGAACCTTTAAAAAGGAGGAGGCTGGGGGGGAGGAGGAGATTTGTGGATGTGTAGAGGCTGGTGTAGCAGCGTGGAGCAGGCAGAATGAATGAATAAATGAACACTGCCTCGGTTATAAAGCACACTAAGTGGGTGGGCTGGACTTAAGCAGTGAATGATTGGACAGAAAAGGGCCTTGTGACGCCCTGACACCGTGATTGTCTGAACTAATGCAAAAGTTCCACTAAAAATACTGATAACAGAAGTTAAGACATGTAGAGTGTAGCCTTCACTAACTCTCCATTTGTGCAATCTAGAGACAATCTACCTCAACTGAGTGTATCTTGGCAGCTGAGTGGTTACATACAGTGTCTGAGCTGCTCAAAAAAATACTTTTTCTTTTTTTTTTTTAAAGTAAAGCATTTATTTAATCTTGTAGAAACTACTTTGTTGCTGTTATTATGTGCTACTCCACAGCATCCTCTGAGATGCATTATCAGATAATTGCTAGTTAAGAATATAGCCTTTCATGTGCTCACATATCAACACAAATCTTTCTTCTAACAAAGAGGACATATAAAAAAAAAAACAACAACAGCCTAAATAAAGCTCTGCACAGGACAATGTGATGAGAACAAGGCTTAACTGTACGCCTAAGGTGGCAGACTTTTACTGCCTCACAATAAAAGTAGTGAATGTAACTTTACCTCATTAGGAACTGCAGTGCGTTTACTGAAATGGGGAACCATAATGTATTTTTAGACAAATGACTCAAGTGTGGACAGGGACTGTTGTTGCATGCAGTCGCCCAATCTTTCCCCTTATTTACTTTCTGCCCCTTCAGTATCAACTATATATATATATCCTAACCTTAACTGCACCTTAACTGGATTGTAGTTTTGTTTGCCTCCACAAGATGGCACAGTAGAGCAACGAATGGACAATGACTGAAGCCATATTCTAAGAACTTAAGAACTTCCTATCCATACTGGGTTTTCAAAGCAGACAAATTGTGTTCACATCTAAACTTAGTGGAAGCAAGGAAAGGACAGTAGCCCATTTTTTAGATTTGGAAAAACAGTTTTTTATTTTTCATTTTGTAAAAACAATATACAAATGAACCATCAGCACCATGTGACCGGTAGTGGCTGCAGCCATTCCTCCAGGTCATGTGCTAATTGGTATTATCTTGTATCCTGTGATCTTGTAATTGTAGGTGGAGCTGGTGACATGTTCTTTTGTCTGTGTGTATACAACCTGCTTGTGAACGCACTGATGTTTGAACCATGTAGACTCACTGGATGAATGGAAATGTTGGATATTTCAATTATTTTTTTTCAGTTTTCCTAAAATTATATCCTCATTGGTTTATTAAAAGCAATCTGCCTTCAGTCTATTTTTAATGTTGCAATGAAAGTAACAAAGGTCACACAAAAGGTGAAAAGACTGCCATGCAAAGTAGGGACACATACTTTCATGTAGGAACATGCAGACTGATCATTCAGGCAAGGTTAGTATTTGGCAGTGTCCTCATGTGATCTGACTTCAGTCACACTGCCAACTGGGAGAGGCTCTGAGCTAGATAGAAATCATTTGTCAGTGAGATGTCACAAACCTCACTGCTATCTTAGATCAGCTTCTGTATTGCCAGCTGCTGTGTGGAAAGAGGAGACAGCGGAGGGTATTGTAGCATGACTCTGCGTGGCGGCCTTCACGCGGGGGGCGCACATGTGGCGACAGGCCGATCTGGGGTGAAGAAACAAGTCAAACAGAAACACTGGCGAGGTTGATTCTGTCCAGCGATTTCTCAACAAGATGCTTGAAAAGTGCAAATTGAACGTACACTTGATGTGTCACTGGGAGGCTATTTAAGGTTAACCTGAGGTTTTCAACGTCTGATCAACGGATGATGATCATTCCACTAACAGAGTTTCCACTGTGTCGTCTGTCACTGAGGAATCTGTGTTGACTTTATCTTGGCAGAGCCCTTATTTTGTTAATTGACAGAAGAGTGTAACAGTGTTATTTTTAACCTTAAACTTGAACCTGAGACATTTTATCTCCATCGGTATCAGTCCATCATGAAGAGAAAATGTCACCATCAGGATATATTTAGAGACATTCACAGCATTAACTGTGTGTGCGTCAAACAACAAAAGACGCAGATCTGACAAAGTGGAAAAGACGCACAGTAATATTAATGGGGGTTGGGTCTGGGAGTGGTTTTACTGGAGATGTGGGCTGCAGGACCAGACTGGCACAGGACTGGTTGACAGGCAGTCATGTAGAACCCTGCGAAAGGACGCATTGTGGGAGGAAGTTCAGGTCAACGGGAACTCAAGTAAATCATCACCTGAGAGAGAGAGCCACACCTCGCACGGGAATTTACTCACCAAGAAATGGCACAGGAGTGAAAAAAAAGGTCATATTTATCATCCATGAAAAGTCCACGTACAGAGATGGCATTACATTTGCAAGTTTAGAATTTGTTTTAATGGGATGTTGACTTTTGGTCTGTCTGAGAGCCCGTGTTGTTTGGTCTGTCAGTAACGGAGAGGGCCTCTGGTAATCCACGGATTAGGGAGGTCTGGGAGTGGTGCCTGAAATGACTACTGTAAGTAAAGGAGTCGGCTGTGGTCGACCACATGTGCTACTGTTTAGACAGAATCCCCGGCACATGCTGTCATTTCCTTTTATCACTGATGCAGCTTTGCAGGTGTCCTGGTGACGAGTCAGATTTCATACCTGCTCGTCCCTCTGAGGCTGTTTGTTTATTTTTTCCATATAGAATTTATTCAGTGATCAGATCCCGGTAGCATGTTCTAAAACCCACCTAAAGAACTGCAGTTTGAACAAATTGAACTTTCATGGTTGGTTAAATATTCTACTATGCAGTACATGAGCACATATTTACATGAAACTGTCTGTTTGCTAAACTGTAACAGTTGTCCCACAAGAACTGGTGGCAAATTCCATCCATCCATCATCTATACACCGCTTCATCCTCACTAGGGTCTCAGGGGGCTGGAGTCTATCCCAGCCGACTTAGGGTGAAGGCAGGGGACACCCTGGACAGGTCACCAGTCTATCACAGGGCTACACAGACAATTTAGAATCACCAATTAACCTCAACATGTTTTTGGACTGTGTGGGAGGAGGCCGGAGAACCCACGCTGCACGGGGAGAACATGCAAACTCCACGCAGAAAGATCCCAGTCGTCCTCACCGGGACGTCAACCGGGAACCTTCTAACCTTCTGTGAGGCGACGGTGCTAACCACTGAGCCATCTTGCAGCTCTGGTGGCAAATTTCTTTTGCATGTTACAGTTTTTGACAGAAAATGAACTGTGTAATTTACTGCACAGCTCCGTTTTTTTAAATATAATATCTTCACAATGAATTATCAATAATATTTGCAGAATATTCCATATATCGCTGTTTGTCTGTTTTTGAGAATATAATAGGCAATATGTGTTTTTGAAGACTTTTGGACATGTCAAAATAGAAAACACATGTTTAAGTAATAAATCATTCAAAATAATTGGATCACAGGGTTCTGTGCATGCTGGTTCACTGTCACATGACTTACTGGGACATGTGGAGACGTCATGTGTGTTTCATACTGTAACAAGTCAAAATGTGAAACTCTAATACTCTACCAGGAGTCTAAAACCATCCAGCGAACTGTGCAGCGACAAAGAGAAGACTTTCAAGTATGAAGCTCAGAGAATGTCTGCAGATGGGCTTCACTCATCTCACTAACAAACATCAAAGTATCTTGTTGTTTTAGCCTCAACAGGTTTTGACTTTTTGTGAGCTCATCACACCCTCTCACATACACTAACTCACACCCTTCAGTCACTGCACACATGTCAGCAGGCAGCAGGAAGAAACGCAAAGGTGTTGAGCTGCATGATCTGTTAAGAGCGGTTGGTGTCTTGGACCAGTGCAGCTCTGTAGTCAACGTCTGTGCATAAGAGGTATTTGTGGTATGACTGCGGGGAAGTTTCTGATTGTGGCAAGTCCAAAAGTCATTGTTTTTTTTTGTTTTTTTTCTTTCAGCTGTTCATCATCACTGCAGGTAACTCGCCAAAAAACCTGTGCAGGCAGAACTATTCAGAAATGTAGCAATAATTCCACGTAAAAACTCTCACTTTCAAGGAAAAGCACTAATAAAACGTTTTATTATTGCAGCACTGATTAGTCACTTTAAACAACACTGTTAAATTCATCATGCTGCAAGTTTGTGAGAGAAACTTCTTTTTGAAAAATAGTGACAAGTGTGTCACAAAATAAAATGTTCTAGTACTAGTACTGCAGTACAAGTACTTGTTAGTTAGTTACTTTCCATCTCTGTCAGAAAACAGCAGAGGATGTGTTTTATTTTTTAAAAACCTCAAACAAGAACGGTAAGTATGTCACTGCATTAAATAAATGTGTTGCTGTGTACTTCCTGTAGGACATTTACCATCAATTTAAATGACTTATTATGTTGAGTGGAGGAATGTCTGTGAAGGTTCTCAGTCATCCAGGTCATGGTTATTATTGTAGATTAATCGTAGCAACTGGACTTGTTTGAGTTCCTTGAAGACGTTTCACCTCTCATCCAAGAGGCCTCATCAGTTCTGACTGACTCCTTTAGGATATCAGTATCTGGAACTCCCAACTAGTCAGTCAGAACTGATGAAGCTGATGAGAGGTGGAACGTCTTCAAGGAACTCAAACAAGTCCAGTTGCTACGATTAATCTATGAGAAAAAGTAACCGAGTACATTATCTCACGCATCATACTTAAGTACATTTCAAAGGCACAATAGATAATATAAAAAGTTTTAAAATACAACATATCATTAAAAATGTATCTGGTTGTTTGCAGGGCTGCAAGGTGGCTCGGTGGTTAGCATCGTTGCCTCACAGCAAGAAGGTCGGTGGTTCGCATCCCGGTGAGGATCTTTCTGTGTGGAGTTTGCATGTTCTCCCCGTGCAGCGTGGGTTCTCTCCGGGTTCTCCCGCTTCCTCCCACACAGTCCAAAAACATGTTGAGGTTAGTCTGTGATTCCAAATTGTCTGTAGGTGTGAATGTGAGTGTGCTTGGTTGTCTGTCTCTAAGTGTAGCCCTGTGATAGACTGGTGACCTGTCCAGGGTGTCAGCTGGGATAGACTCCAGCCCCCCCGCGACCCTAGTGAGGATTAAATGGTGTAAAGATGGATGGCTGTTAGCAACCTTTTTAACTTCTTACAGTCATCCTGCAAAAGCAGCTTGTAATCAGGGTCACATGTCAGGCGTCTATGAGTTGCTCCAGTTGTCTCACATTGTTTCAGTTCAGTAAATAATCACAGGAGCCAACATCTCAACAAAAATCAAAATTTAGCGAGGAAGGTGCCGCGATAGCTCACCTGGTTGAGCTGCAGTCCCATGTATAGGGGCTGAAGTCCCAGACGAAGCGGTTGTCAGTTCGAGTCCCGCTCATGAACCTTTGCTGCAAGTCCTTCCCCCGTTCTTCTCCCCTACTTGCTTGTCTCTCCCTTCACTGGACTATCAAATAAAGACAAAAAAAAAGTTTAGAGAGGAAGAAATCGAAAACTGATTTGAGCAGATTAGTTGTTTTCTCCTTTTCTTTTATATAAATCTTCCTTAGATTTATCTGTTGTCCCTGGATGCTAAACCTGCAGCTGCTACAACCACAAATGTGTCACTATTAATAATATAACAATGATGATAATATGTCAGTCTGAGGGACAAACCAGCACATTTACTTTAGTGTTTCAGCAACATTTTACTGTAAATACTAATGTGCTTTTACGTTCATGCAGGACTTTTACTTTTATTGAAGTATTTTTTTATATTCCTGCATTTCTGCCTTTACTTAAGCATCTAAATACAAGAAGAACAAGAACACAAGATCACTTCCCATCTTCAAGCGTTCAGCTAAGCAACTTTCAAGTTAATGTGATAATAGCACAAACACGTCCTAATTACAATTTTTCTAACATAATTGATCAGTTGTTTATATTCACAGCCTACGGCACAGGAGTATTGTTGCTGTTTTTTATCAACAAACATATGATCATGCTCATACACCAACAGAGAGAGTTTCTTTCTTATCAGTCCCTCCCCGCTTAGATTTGCATTCTTTAAATTGCTGTTTCACTTGTGAGTAAAAGCAACATCCTTTTGAGCAACAGAAACGGTGCGACATGTTTGTTACAACTCGTCACTGAGAAGAAATAAGAGGGAGCCTCAAGGACAAACTCATCCTTAAAAATATAAAAGTCACTTGGATTTTTATAGATGTGCTTTGAGGGCCTTAACTGATGCAGGAACAGAGAGAAAGAACACTACAGGATTTATAGAACTATGGTACTGTACTGAGAAAAGAGCAACATTTCTATCTTTAAATAACAGTAAAATAAAATGATGGGAACAGATTTTTAGATGCTCCTACAGTTGACTTCAGATTTTTGTTGTTGTTGTTGTTGTTCTGGGTCATAGTTGAAGGCTGTTTGAGGATATCTGTGAGCTGCAATTCTTCATTTCTCCTGTTGTGTGAATGTCTAAACCCGGCGCTCATGATCTCTGTTTTTGGCAGTTTTGCTGCATTCTTCTTCAGTTTCCGATAGTTTCAGCTGCACAGATTGTGTTTAGACTGGCGCCTCGCTTCGCTCGCATGACATCAGGAGGTAAATCTAGCTTTCGCTCTGAGCAACAGCACATCCAGTCTCCTTTTGTCATCGTTGAGAGGAGTCGAGACATGAATTTATCAGGGTTAACTGCTGCTCGTGTGTGAGCATTGATTGTTCGGGAAAAAGTAAAACAAGATACTGAACATGAAGAAAAACATCCTGCAACTGAATCCACAATTCTCACATTGGATCACATGCACGAGACAAACTGTCCTCTGTTACAAAAAATTCCGTCTACAATGCATGGTGGCCTGAAACTTTCCTCGCTTTTAGTTTGAACAGTGACTTTAACCAGCAGATAATGTGTTGACCCAATGATCCTGAATGTCTGAGGATCAAGTAGGTTTATATGTCATCAAAATTAAAAGAAGCTTTGTTTATCTGATGATTTTACTTATTCAAGCGCTTCACTATAGCCAAATCAAACTTAGAATCTGTTGACTGCAGGCCTATTGAAGATAAATGGGGGAAAGCACCTTCAGTATATGTTGCTGAGGCAGAGTTGGTGATTAATGAAATATTTTTATGACTGCGCCATTAAGACAACCACAAAACTTCATTTCTGCATCATGCCACCGTGACAGGTTTCATGATATAATAAAGTTTAAAGTATATTTTATAGAATAGAATAGAATAGAATAGAATAGAATAGAATAGAATAGAACTTTATTGATCCCTTTGGTGCAAACCTCAGGGAAATTGTTGTTCTGAGTAAGATTTTGACCCTAATTTTGCATTGTACTAAACTTTATTTTAAAAATAAATAAAAATACATGATCAAGACACTATCTTTGATTCTGTGTATCGGCCAATATTAGCTTAAGAAAGGCACTTGGTAGAATTCAAATCATGCCTTTACAAAAGCTCAAAGTGCCCTCCAATCCTCACCAGAGACGTACTTGTTTTTCCGCTGGTTGCTCACCTTTTGAGATCAGTGTTTCCCAGTTATCAGTGGAGGGGAGACAGACTGTCTGGTGAGAGCAGGTGATCATTATCTACTGTCCTCAGCGGACAGACAGGCCTGCTGTTCAGGCTTCACTGTATGTGGGTGGCATGCTGGGCTCTGATACCTGCACGCCTCATACTTGTCTGCCTGTAGCATATTAAGTGCTGGAAAAACCCAACCATCATGTGCCTTAGAGTTGAAACAATGTGCAAAGCTGTAATAAGAACAACAAAAAAGGGCACCTGTGTGTGGTACACTGTAAAAACTGATTGTCTTTAAAAAGTTTTTAACTGTATTTTTTTAAATTATTTTTTGTAACTTGTTGTTTCTTACATTACAGATAATAACTACTAAAATCACAAAAAATTATTTTACATGGTAACTGTAAAAAGAAAATTTAAAAAAAAGAAGAAGGCCGAAACTGCAAATATTGTCCACATCAAAAATTTGTATTTTTACAAATAGTAATTTGTTTATCTACAATGTTTGAACATAACATTCTAC
>NW_007578441.1:314253-337365 GCF_000690725.1 Stegastes partitus
GCCATTCACATATTTAGAACAGATCAAAATGACACAGCAACATTAAGCTGCAATTTAAAGGTTAAATTACCAAAACTTGGTATTAAATAACAGTACCACGAATAGCCGCTCTCGGCTCTGCGCATGAGCAGTAGTAAATGAGGCCGGAAACGTTGTGACCTGCTGCGGGATCAGATCCAATAGGAAGGTTGTGTCTGCAGAGCCGGAGACCCACGTACAGGCTGCTGGTAGAGGGCTGCACGTAGAGGGCTGGACTCGTCTTCTACGGCCGGATAAGTGCACGGCTTCTAGTTCGGGTGCGCGACGTAGTTTTAAAGGGTGATTTCACTCAAAACATACTTCCAATTTAAAAAATATATATATATTTAAGAAGAGTATTTTTAACCCCTTACTGCTCCCACGTCCCGCCGGCGGGACCACTTTCCAAAAACATTACAGCCAGATGTGCGCATGCTCCACAATCACGTTTCCCGACAACATACACATCAAATGAAAGCTCAGAGTCTCCTCTTTCCGATGATATAAACATTTTTGACCGGCAGCAACCACAGCGTTGACACAAAGAGCTTTTTGTACAGAAAAGCAAAATGTTAAAATCTGAGCTTTCTTACTTTTGAAGGCTCTCTGCAGCTCAAACATCGCTCATTCCTCACCAGTTTGGTCTCATTCTGTCCGGACAGAACCAGCGAACATAATCCAGTAAAATAATTCGGTCCGTAAAACGTACTAGATCCTCAAAGGCACAAATTCTTCCCAGCTTGAGATCAGCTCTGCCTGTTTAATTCATTTCTTCTGGCAAAATCAGCCTGAATCTATTTTAGATCGCGCTGAAAGCGCTACAGGCAGCTAGACGGACGTCTCAGCTTTTGATTGACACCTAGTTTGGCCAATAGGAGGGCTTTGGGGGTGAGTGACAGCCTGAAGGGCCAATGGAGTATCTCAGATAGTCAACCCGGTACGGACAAGTTCCACCCTTGTAGATTCGACCAGTCGGGTTGCAGACACTCGCTGGCGCTGTACACTTGTTGTCAATGAGCAGACGAACACGTGGATGTGTCGGAAGGCAGGATTGTGTGTGTGTGTGTGTGTGTGTGTGTGGCCGATCCGGTATCGCATCGGCGAGTTACCACTGTGAAGTAAATCATCCGATACCGTAATTTCGTCCAGTATCGGCCCGATACCGATACCCAGTATCGGATCGGCGCATCTCTAATATATATATATTATGATTGAAAACTGATAAATCATTTTTTAAAACAGTTTTTAAAATGATTGTTACAAATTTACTATGTTTTGGTAAAATACAGATAATATCTTGTCAAAATCACATAATAAAAGTATTAATTTACATATTGACTGAAAAAAAATTTGTAAATAATGTCTCAATCTAGAATTTTTACAAATGGTAATTCATTATTTTACAATGCTGGACCTTAAAATTGCACATATTTGTACTGTATTTACCATCAGAAAAATACAAAAAACACACAAAAAAGACAAATGTTAATTTAAACATATTTGTTGTCATTTAAAAGAAAATTTTAATATATTAAGGGCTGAGAATGTTGCATATTTTTTCTGTTATTTTACAGATATTCCCTGTTTTTTTTTTTTGTTTTTTTTTACATTATAGATAATATTTAGTATAATTTACAGGGGAAAAATGTATAAATATTAATATACAAGTGGAGAAAAATTGTGAATACTAACACAAACATCTGCATTTTTACAGTTTTATTCTTTTACAAGGTGTGGCTGTAAAAGCAACCAGTTTTACTGTGTTTCAATCAGCTAAAAAAAATATTCGTATTTTACAGATCCTTTATTCTCACTGTTTTTGAACATTACAGTGTTGCACCGTTTGTCAGTGTCTTTTCTTCAGGCACCTTACAGCCACATATTATGATAGATTTGTTTTTTACAGTGGAGAGTAGGAATCAGTGTAAATGTGTGAGAGGGAGAGAATAAATAAAACAGATAAAAGAGCATTGCATCTAGAACTTGTGATAAATAACCAAAAAAAAAAGTTGCTGATTAAAGCTGCTGATACTGAATTTGACATGGTGAAGTGTGTTGTAGCATTTTTAAAAATCTCTTGTTTTCGTCCAGCGACTTAAAAGTGAAAACATCGTCAATGATGCATTCAATGCTAAACATTTAACACAATGTATGAATATCAGTCTTTGATGGTGTGGGAATATTTTGACTGCTGCTAAAAACACGCTGCTGTGACCCTTGTTTCAACCTCAGCGCAGACCCACGCAGGACCAGGAGGAGCGTGGAGACCGGTGAGATGAAAGCGGCACAGCCAGCTGCGCTCTGGCGCACAGTGGGAGGAGTGTTTGCACCTGCGGACGCACTCCCAGCGCTGCCTTGCTTATCGGCACACAGCAGCTTGTTGTGGACACGCAGCAGGACGCGCAAGCCGGATTACCTGAGCCATGGATGTAGAGGAAAAGCCGCCCGCCGAGCAGGGACTGCAGCTCCTGGACATCAGCTCCAACTCGCCTCCTTCTACTGAGCCCCGAGACGCGGAGGAGAGCAGCCAGCAGCCGGGGAAGCCTCCGTACTCGTACGTGGCTCTCATCGCCATGGCCATCAAAGACAGCCAACACAAGAGACAAACCCTGAGCGGCATCTATCAGTACATAGTGTCAAACTTCCCCTATTATGAGAAGAACAAGAAGGGTTGGCAGAACAGCATACGGCACAACTTATCTCTGAATGAGTGCTTCGTCAAGGTGCCCAGGGAGAGCGGAGGGGACCGGAAGGGCAACTACTGGATGCTGGACCCCGCGTTTGAGGACATGTTTGAGAAGGGGAACTACCGGCGGAGGAGGAGGGTGAGGAGACCGTACAGACCCCCCAGCGTGCCTTCTTACCTGCAGCCGTACGTGAGCGGCTCCTGGAGCCTGTGCCCGCCCGGCTCGTCCCAGGCGGCCGGGTACCCACCCATCAGCCGGAGCGCGTCCCCAAGCGGCCCGGCGAGCCCCTACTGCCAGCCCCCGCACTTCCACCACCCTCCCTACGGCGCTTACCACCGCCACCCGCCCGTGCTGGTTCCCCACAACGGGTGTCCGTACGGGGGAGTGACCCAGCCGATGAGCCCGGACGGAGGCACCGTGTCGGTGGGCTGCAACTACCAGCAGTTCACCTCGTTCGGGCGGCAAGCGGAGGCGCATCTACTGGACCAGTACGGGCTCTGAGGTCCAGACATCCAGCACACACACAGTCGCAGTTCACCTGTTTCGGCATTTCAGTGCGGCTGTGATTTGTTCGCCAGGTAAAGCTGATGTTAGCTTTACACCATGATGTAGAATCACTGACTGTTGATGAGCTGTTAAATAAGCTGTTGGTTTGTGTTCAGGCTCAAGTTTGAGAAGCCAAAGAATTACTGTCAGCTCTCTGAGGAGGACAGTGGATTTAAAAACGAGGCCTCTTTTGTTGAATAATTGTTTTAAACAGGCTAAACCTCTGGATTTTTTCCCCTTTATTATTATTAATATTATTGAATAGGTCTATGCATTTTTTTTTACCAAGTTATTTATTTCTTTCCTTTGCATGGTTTCTCTGAGCTGCTATAAAAGTTGATGACACTGAAGCACTGACCAGTTTTCTTATTCGATTCTGAATGTTTATTGGATGTAAAATACATCACGTTTGTTTGAAATAAAATGTTATTTTTGCATCACATGATCTCCATCATTGACCTACTTTCTTCTTCTTCTACTACTACTACTACTACTACTACTACTACTACTACTATTATTATTATTATTATTATTATTATTATTACTACTATTATTCCCTTTTAATCCTTTATCATAATTCAGTAACTAGGTAGGCTAATGTTCCACAGCAATTAGTTTTTATTTTTTTATTTTTTATGTATTCTTATTACTTATCCTGTTATCTCAGACAATAAAAGACACAGATGTCATATTTCTTCATGTGATCTGGATCTTGTAATAATGAGAAAAATGTTAAGGTGAGTGTCAGTTATTAATATTTGAGAAGTTCGACTGTATATAAATAGGCCTGCAAATTATGGTGCTAAAAACAACTGTTTTATTTCTTCAACAAAGTGTTTTTGGAAGATTTTATGTTAAGGGTAAAAGAAGTGTTCATATGTGTGAACCAATGTAAACTTTAGTAGGCTGGGAAACAGAATGATTTTGGCATGACAGAGTGAATACATACGAGTGTAGGTATACTCTCTTTATACTTGATTCTCCAAATATACTTTACGTTTTTAGCCCATAGTTCCATTTTGGAAAACTATTGCGCCGAATTAGCTAACAGTTTATTTTTACTATGTAGGCTACCATTATGTACTGAAAAATATCAGTAAATTGCCTAAATACTGATGAAAACCTTAAAACGTGATTATTCTCAGGCAAGTTCTGTAGCATTTTCATTTCTGCCCTATTAGCATTTTGTAATGATAATGAATGATTCTGAGCTCTTGATCAGATAAGGCATAATAAGACAGATTTATGTAGTATAAAAATAAAGTTGGAGTATAGGGGATTATCTGTTGTTTATGTACTGATAAGAGTAGTGACTAGTTCTAGTACCAGATGTTTAAATCACGGGAGGGAAAATGACACGGACTTTTTTCTACGTTCCAACACTGTTCACAGCTCCTGTTTACTACTTTGCTGGTAGTGTAAAGTCAACAAAAGTTTGATTACTCTCTCTTTCTGTAAGCATTGCTGCTTTAAATTAAACCAATGATGTCTCGGTGTGTTGTTGAACGCATTAGTGTCATAATTAGTGGGTTGAACTAGCAGTACAGTGGGCAGGAAAGAGGGACCGAAGCATATTGGAACGCGTCCAAGTGGTGACGTAGTTTCCGTTTCCTTTAAAAGGGCGGTAACAATAGGAGTTGCTGGCCTCGTGTTCTCCCGCGCTGTGTTTTTGCGGTGTAATTAAAATGCAGGGTTTAATTTCGGTGCACATGGAGACGTTCAACAAGCTGCTACTGGAATATCCCGGATTAATGTACAGCGGAGTCGGAGCTACCGCGTTTGTAGCCGGCTGGGCGCTGATATACAAGATAGCCACCAGGTAAAGCGTATGTTTTTAGCTAACATTAGGTTCGCGTTAGCAACAGTTAGCAAGCCGTGTCTGCAAATGTCACTAGTTGTTCGATATATTTTGACATCCCAGGCACAATGTTGTCAGGAAAATGCTGTGTATGCCCACTAGTCAGAGTGTTAACTTTTCTAGCCGTGCAGCTAACTAACTTGATGCTAAGCAGTTTACAAGTGCACACATTGGCTAACGGCAATTTAACCTGGCAGCTGTTTATAATTTGTTGCAACCTGCTTGCAGCGTGCATGCACAGGTGTTGTTGGGAACTTGACACATTCTTGGCTCAGCCCAGTCCAGTACTCTTACGTATTTTCCCAAGATTTGCACAGTTTAAATTATTCCTCAGTAAAAAGAATATAAAATGTGAGACCTTGAGCTTTAGGGCAAAGGGAGGTCAACCACATGACCACTTTTGTGTGACAGTGAGTTCATCAGAGCTCAAATTGTGTGCCTTGGAATTTGTCGTGATAATACCATTTGCATAGCTAAAAATCACATCTAAAGGTGTGCCTCAGAAATGGTTGTTTTCTTACAAATAATTTCTTAGTAATTTGGGTGACCGACCTTTTATGTAGTCCAAGAGAACAGAGGCAAGTTCTGCTGAAAGGAAAGGAAAAATCACCCATTAAGTCTCAGAACACAACACCCCAACTGAATAATAAATGTTAATCTGTGCACAACTGCAGCCTAAGTGAGAGCATTAGTAATGCAGAGGGAAATTCTTCTTAAGGTTGGTCACTTCAATGATTAGTTCACTCACATTTTATATAGGAAGCACTCATGCACACAATGTGCACTGCTGCTGATCAGATTAACCAAACAGTATAACAATGCCTTTGATCAAGTGTCCTTTTTCTCAAAGGATTTAAATCAGGGGTCTCGAACTCCGGTAATCGAGGGCCGCAATCCTGCAAGTTTTAGATGTTTCCCTCTTCCAACACACCCGATTTAAATGATCAGGATCGTTATCAGGCTTCTGCAGAGCTTGATGATGAGCTGATCATTTGAGGTGTGTTGGAAGAAGGAAACATCTAAAACTTGCAGGATTGCAGCCCTCGATTACCGGAGTTCGAGACCCCTGATTTAAATAGTGAGAATGACGGATGAATAGATTCACAGCAGTTTTTTTCATTTGTATTCTTACTTTCCTAAAATAAACAAACAGAACTATTTAGTTAAGGATCTATTTGTAAAATATTTAGTTCTGTATTCTTCCAGGACTAACAGTATTGCTGCATATTCACTTAGCTTAGGTTGTGTTCAGAAAGACTGGCATCAGACATTTCATTGCGTGCGCTTTTCACAGACATTTAAACAGTAAGAAATCTGAGGCAACATTTGTAGGATTACGTGGCTTCACAAGGTTATGATCAACAGTGATATTTTTTTTTTACTATTTCATTGCAACGACTTTCTAGCTTTTGGTCTCAGGAAATTATTGTGTCCATTTCATTAAAAATGTTGACTTGATTATAAAAATATTTCAACTTTCCAAGCTTAGAAACGCCACAAGCTCTCAGTTTGAGGTTAATTTAAAATCAAATCAAATTTCTTTAGACTAAGTACTCCAATTACTATATAAGCTGAATAATTCTGCTTGGAAAAACTATGGAACCACCCCACATAGCCTCTGTTCCACACTGTGGGAAATATGCACCAGCAGGTTTGACTAACATGAAAAAATGGTTTTGCTTCGTGTTACAGAAAGAAGCCCACCCATGCAAATGTCAACTGCTGGTTCTGCAATCAGAACACAGTAGTCCCCTATGGGAACAGAAACTGCTGGGATTGTCCTAACTGTGACCAGTACAATGGCTTCCAGGAGGTAAGATCCTAAAGTCTGTGACATTTATAAAATTAGTTTCTTTGGCTGTGTTTTTATATTCTATTTTTTTTTTCCATCCGTCTTTGTTTTGCAGAATGGGGATTACAACAAACCCATCCCAGCTCAGTTCATGGAACATCTGAATCATGGCGTATCTGGAAGCCTTCCTTCTTCTGAGACGCCCAAGACTCTTCAGTGGGTCAACTGTCAGATGCTGCTTTGCAGGAAGTGCAATAATAACCAGTCTGCAAAGATCAAGCAATTGGCCTCATACATCCCTCGAGATGAAGTATGTTCTTAGTTCTCGTCAACTCATATGAACACACCACATGTTGATATGGTTCTTAAGGCTGAATTTGTATTTTCTTCCTGTTGTAGGAGAACTATGATGAGGAAATCGAAGCCTACAAACACCACCTGGAGCAGACCTACAAGTTATGCAGACCATGTCAGGCAGCAGTGGAGTATTACATTAAATATCAAAACCGCCAGCTTCGTACAGTGCTCCTAAACCATCAGCTTCGGCGCACTCGAGAATCAGACATGGGGTTTGTAAAGGTAAGTCAAACCCAAATCCAAAGGCTCCTTGACAAGCAACGTCTGTGAATATAGGAATGATTGAATTTACACAAGAAAAAGTACGTTTTTATGAGTAACAAGCGGCTATGGCACGCAGGATGTTTACCTTATAGATAAATCTGAAATTAGGTATTGATGATAACCAAGAAGCAAGTTTGCTGCACGATCCTGTCCTGCAGGAAAATTGTTGACCTGATCATTAAAAACATGTATATAAACTGTACTGAAAGTCAGAACATGGGAGAGGTTACAGTGCTTATTGTGAAAGCTTTTCATTTCACAAGATATCCCTGCATTCTCTGACATTGTAGCATGTCAGTGAAATATACACACACTTCTGACAAAGGCATCTAATCTTTCAATTCTTTTCTTTAGCTTGTATTGTTGACATCTCTTTTTGACAATGTGAACCAGAAGCTGCTTTAATTTATATTTTGCGATGTCCTAGTGCTTATTCATACACAACACATATGTCACAATTTGCTGACATTTAAACAAAAGAGCACAATTTTTGGTTAGTTCCAGTCTGTTGTTTTGCCTTTGATGTAATCCTTTTATTGTTAACCAGGTAAGATGCTCCCACATCTCAAAGAAATGATTTATTTCTTGGACCTGATTCAAGGCCTTTAATACTGGATACCTCTGTTAGTGTCAAATCCTTATATTTACCTAAATGCTACAAAAAATAAATAAAAATCCTGGCCCAGGTTCAAAACTGTCTTTTTAAACAGTAAAAATGACGATCAGCTAAATCTGTTGCTGAATGATTTGAACCTTGATCTTTTTGTAATTAGATAAATGGAGGAGAAATAATAGATTCTTGAAGCTAAGAGCTTTAGTTAATTCTTCCAACCCTGGTGTCTAGACAGTATTTCACCAATGTGACCGGATGTACTTTGACTTTTTTACTCTCATATGCAGTGAGATGTTGGCAGTGTGGATCCTGGCTGTCCTTAAGGAGAGCAGCATAGCAACACAAGCAGGTTGAAGTGGGCAACGTGCAGAGTTCTCAACCAGCCAGTTGTTAGACAGCACCTCTAACATCAGGCTTTGTGAGGATCTGAACAAAAGGATATTTAAACCACATTTGGATAGGACTGGTTGCTTTTGTGCAGGGGTGCCCAAATCTGGTCCTCGAGAGCCCCTATCCAGCATGTTTTAGATGTTACCCTCTTCCAACACACCTGATTCAAATGATTAGGATTGTTATCAGGCTTCTGCAGAGCTTGATGATGAGCTGATCATTTGAATCAGGTGTGTTGGAAGAGAGAAACATCTAAAGCATGCTGGATAGGGGCTCTCGAGGACCAGGATTGGGCACCCCTGCTTTAGTGGATGGTTAGGTGATTCATGATACTGCACGCTGTTTTAAAGAATTAAGTCACATATAGAATTTAAATGATTGAAACAGTCTTCCTCATACCAGTAACGGTTTTCCTAATAAATACATACCATTTCTCTGTCTTTGACAGTTCCTCACTATATCGTCCAAATTTAATGCAAAAAGAGTTTTGCCCCCCCCCCCCACTTTCATTAATTTAGTGCATTCAAAGTGAAAACATCTGCTTCACTCCTCCGTTGTGTATTGTTGCCTCTTATAATATGTCAACAATGATCTTTGCTTATTAATTTCCATGCGTTTTGAAAATGTCAGAATTTAAAAAAATATACTGTTTTGTCTCCTCCAGAGCTCCCAGTCTCCGTCTTCTCCCACGGGGGTCATACTATTGCGGATCCTTGCCTTCCTGATATGTGCTTTTGTAGTTGCTACATCCTTCTGTGAGCTGCCTGATCAGCCTGCTTCGACTAATGGCCTACCAACATTAAGCGGGGGGGTCATTCCTCCAAAGCCCAAGGCCCAGAATGAATCCACCTCCAACAATGACACCGCGTCCACACCTGTATGGCAAAGCCTGCTGGACTTGGTCCCAGACAAGGCCTTGGAAAATGCCAAGCTAGTGTGGCATCTTGGAAGAGACAACCAGCTAGCTGTAGTTTCTGTTGGCCTCTTGACTTGTCTGTCTGCTGTCATCTTAGCAGGACCGATGAGGTAAGATGCCACCACATCTTTTGGACACGGTGTTTAAGTGCAGGTTTTTTTTAATTTTTTATTTTATTCATGTCTTGCTGCATTTGCAGGTTGAGGAGAATCGATACCGTAGCGTCTGTCCTGTGGTTCTTCATCCTGTGCCTCTGCCTGGCCGAGTGCTACTTCACTGCTACCTTGGGCTGGATGGACACAGCGAAGCTTGTTGCCATCTCCCTCTGTTGCCTTGTCAGCTTTGCTGCTGCAGCGGCAACTCGCAAACCGCTGAGTCCACGACGAGCCAAATATCGCAGGTCAGAATCTGAGCAGTGATGTTCACGTTGTGTTTGAAACATGGGAGTGTAGGATGAGTCGTCTCTCCATAAGTGGTTTGTGTTCATCAGAACCAAACGGAATGCATTAATCAATGTGTTTCTTGTCAATTTTGTCTATCTTAATTCACTGTCCTTTTTTTTTTTTACTCTCCACTTCTCCCCTTTTTTACAACTGTGTGAGTGGCTGAGATTCTGACTTGTGAATGGAGAACTCCCAGCATAGGATTGTGTATATGGCCCATAACACAACGTTATACAGAATCTGTGTTTGTGCCTCTTCGTCAAGTACAAAAAAAACCTCACTGTCACACACACAGGGTCACAGTGTGCAATGTGAGTACAATTTTGGGAGGTTAAAATCATTTTGCAGCCAAGAGTACTGTAAGAAAGAAACTGTATGAACTGCAAACATTTTTTTCTCCATTCCTGCAGTTGGTAGTAGAATTGTAAATGAATCAATAATAGTTATTGATGTTATTATGTTTTGACTTTTTTAATGATAGGAACTCACGAGAAAATCTTTCAGGAATCATGAAATGAAAAACCAACACTAATCTATTTTTATTTATTAATTTCTGAAAAGCTTCATCAAGTACACACTATACAGAATCTGTTTTGTGGGAATCTTTGTGTCAAATTCGTCGTGTTTATTCATGTATGATTCATTACTAACCATACCGAATGCAGGATTGACGGACCTTGAAAGTGTCACATTTCAAACCAATATACTGGAATTTTAACATTCCTGTTCCCAACTAGTATTATGAACTGTATCCCAACGTCTATATGCGTTTTGAATGTACTAATTAATTTATTAACGGTTTTGTATAGCTGTGGATTGAAAATGATTCCCTAACCACAGCTCATTGCATGGAATACTAATTTGTGAAAACACTTAAGGCCAGCCTCAAGGTGTTGCATTTGTGTACACACTCATCCCTCCTTTATTGCCTCACATTAGCTACAGGTTTATTGAGGGGAAAAGAACGACCTTGGATGTTTCTTGGTAATGTCACTATTTATTTTTTTTAGCTGAAACTGCATCAGCGCTTAAGCACTGAGCAGAAGCTGGACAGGTTTCTGGGAGTGTTGCGATTATGTGCTGCCATCATCCTGGCAGCCACTGCAAAGCTCCATCACTAGTTGTAGCATTAGTTTAACTCTGTGGGACTTTGAAGTGTGACGACTGGTCACCATGTGCGCATTTCCATTTAAAAATTTCAACAACTTAGTAGTTATAAGCTAACAGGTCTTGCGATTTACTGTTCTTCTTCAGCCTGCATTGTTATGATCTTGTCTCTCTGATTTCCAGCTTCAGTGTTTCCTCTGACTTGAAACAAAGCATGACCTTCTCTACAAGCTAGTAATCCTCGCAAAACATATTTGCTTCATACAGTATTGAGCACAGACTTTAAGCATTAGATGTAAAGTGAAGATGCTTTCAAAAACGGCACCATGACAAATTTTTATTCAAATGAACTGCAAAGTTTAACAACCAGATAAAACGTAAAAACCAGTATTGCTGTATCCGAGCACCGAGCACACTTGTGTACAGTTTTTTGTGGCATCTGGTAGATCGTTCATAAAAGACTCTTCGAAAACTCTGTTCTTCTGCAGACCAGTCAGATGCCTCCGTGTTCGTATAGCACGGTTACAAGTCAAGAGATCTTAAGTACAATGTTTGTGTACAATATGCATATTGCCTTGTAATATATTTTGTTACTATTAGCTGTGCTGACGCTGAGGCTTGAAAATAGCCTCTAGATGACTGCCTGGCAGGTACTTGGCTTATCTTGGCAATAAATTGAGTTAATCGTATCTAAGAAGTAGGTTTTGATGGCCTTGTATCAGTGCTTGAACATGCAAACATGATGTGCTCAACTCAGCATGTAGTCACTGGGTTTTATCCTAGCCTAATTAGTTCAAGCAATCGGGATATTGTCATTTTTTTATGCCCTGTTTGGGGTAAAAAAAAATGCAATAGAATTTAAATTGCATTGCTAGTTATTTACATTACAGTTAGTTTGATAACTCTTCTTTGCAATTTGCAGCTATAAATCTTAGATTTTTTTTAACTCTTGTTTCTTTACTTGATCTTCCAATAATACAGAATTTCCCTTTTATATACATGCTGATGTATTATAAGCACTAAAGAGTGTAATCAGTGCATGCACTAACATTTTACCTCACACCAGTTTATTTACTTTTGCCTGTTTTATTTGGCCTTCTTGTAATGTATTGAATGGAGAGGGATATTTATTTGAACGTAATGTGAAACGGTGTTACAAACATTGATGATGTGCATTGATTGTATTTGGTGATAGGAGTGCTGTGACTATGGGTTTTAATTGTATGTTGTGCTGTTCTTTTTATAGTTTTGTTCTGAACCCCAGTAGTCTCAAAGCTTTAACTGCTGTGAATTTCACACATTAGAGATGCAGTTTGCGAGTTATGGAGAAAGTTGTTCCTACCTATGGACACAATTCCAAAATTTTGAAGCTGTCTTTTGAGTACTTTTTTTAAATTTTTTTTTATTTTTTTACCTCTGTTAAAAATTGAATACAGAAGAGCCACAGCATTAATTAATCATAAGCCCCTTTCAGAAATGTCACATATCATTCTGACATAGGTCACTTTTTTATATTAATGTTCCTCACAGTACTCATTTTGTCATACATTGAAGCTGAACAGGACAGTGGCATAATGCATAGTAGTGCATAAACAAAAGACTAAATCTAATCTAGCTTCTGTTTGATGCCACGGTGTCCACTTTTTATGGATATTTCCGTTTGTAGGAGGTGTGAAGTTGTAGGACAAAGTGAATGAGACCAGTATTGGCGCTGAAACGGGGAAAAGCCTGACCCAGTTGGTTCTCACAACTTGGAAGTGCATTGCCTTTGTGTGCTAATCTGTTAATACAACAGTTAACATGGTTGTGTTGAAAGGGATATTGAAATTTTCAAAGGTCTGACTGTTACGACTTTAGCTGTAACGATACCAGTGTGCTCATTCAGACATGGGACCAACGTGTTCAGAGGGCTGTCCAATTAATTATAAGAAATGGGGATGTAAATGATTGATCCTTGAATAATTTAACAAGTAATAAATATATTAACCGATAAGGCAGAAGATGAACGACTTGCATGCCAGACAGTGTTTTGTAGCTCAGCTGTAGTACCTGGCTGTGCCACCAGGCGGGTGTCTGTAGCGACACTGCCCAAGCAGCAGTCATTGCTGGCACTACAGGCAGTTCAGTGTTGCTACGCAGAGAGGACTGTGCACATTTAGGCAGCATGGGGACACTGTGACAGAGTCTTCAGTGGTGGTTAATGCCTACCGGCCAGAGTTTTTAAGAAGAGCTGCAGGCTACTAGAACAGCATTCCTACAGCTAGATGGCATGTGTGACGAAGCCCATTGGCAAAAATAACTATATGGGATATCAAATAATGTCTGTTGCACTCACTTTATGTTGTCAACTAATTTGCTATTGATGAATAGCGCTGCCGATCATGAAAATCATTCAAAATATGCATCCTTTATTAAGCAAGGAGGATATGTATGAAAGGGGCTCAACTGGCTCATTATGCTTTAGAGGTCAGTGATGACTTGGAGACGTTAATACAAACTGTAACACATGGCAAACTGCATCTTATATAATATTTCATTGAAACTAAAGCACGTCGCGCAAAGAATGCTATACTGGAGACAAGTTGTGAGATGTCCTAAATAGACTTTCACAGAAGCTCACAATGGTCTTCACCTCGCTGTGTGTCCTGAAACTAAGAAGATACTCAATGATATTACAGTCGGGCTGAACAATTCAGGAATAATATCAAATTCTTCTGACAGACATTACAATTACATTAGCAATGTGCTTTTTATTTGTAAAGTCTAGCTTCAGTTTAATATTAACTGTAATGGATTTAAAACCTATTCTGAAGCATGACTACATGAGTTCAAATGTGTGACTGTCGCACAAGGAGGATGGCATGTATTTAGGAGACCACTGACCAGACTTTGAACCCTGGCTCAGATGCACTGCACAACATCCATTCTAGATTGCAGCCTATGTGATTTACGAAGTGCATACTTTAAATTTTAATTTGAAATTGAGTAATTGTTCAGCCCTATGATATGGTTTATATTTAACTTTTTTTTTTTATCTGTAAGGTACAGCTTGAAATGTAATCTTTGCCAAAGTTCTACATGTGTTGCTGAAAGGTTTGTTTGCTATGAACCTCCCATGTGCTTGTTTGTTTATGCTCTGATGCATAATATCTACTCCGAATGTGTGTGTTAGTTTCTGCATGTTTCTAGAGAATTACTGTACCAACCTGATGAGTTGTAAAACTATTACTTTGTGTGAAGCATTTAGCTCTACAAGCACAACATTTAAACTAGTGTGTTAATTATAAGCTACGATATGCGACTAATTATGACCACAAACCGACTTTGTGGTGTTCTTTTTCCTAGTGGAGCCCTTGATGTTTTTACTGCTCTGTGCAACCATTGATGCCAAGTTTGTAGCTAACAAATGTGATTGTGTTTCTGCAATGTGGGTTGTAGAAACACTAAGACTCAGTAGTTTGCCAAATCTTTATAGTTTTTACACAATTTCAGCAATTGATCTCGATTTGATCCAGTATTCTACAGCAGCCTCACAAGTGAAGCTCCGTCCTCGCTGAAAACTCTCCTGCAACATACTCAATGAATCATATTGTGTGCTGGGTGCTTCAATGCTTACATTGGGTATCTTGCTTGTAATACTTTGTAGTAATGTTTGCTGTACACGGAAGATAATAAACAACTGGTGAAAGGATACGCCTTCCGCGTGTTTTTCGACTACGCAAACACACTCTCTTGTCATCTTGTTTGTCTCTGTCCAGTTTTTGAAACAGTATCCTTCCTCCACAGTACCGGAGAATGTAAACAATCAGGACTGTTCTGTTTCGTTTTTTTTCCTTTTTAAAAAGACAAAACTTGATTGACACGACTTTGCATGCACCACTGACTCTGTGCTGAGCTGTATTGCTGGGCAGCATTTTTTTTCTGTGAGCTTTTGTTCAGGAGGCACTTGCAGCTGCTGCGTCTTGTCAGACAGCTGCAGCAGCATTTCAGTGGCAGCCTTGTCATAGACTGCCGCCAGGAGTCAAGGGCTCACATTAACTGGATATCAGAGTCGTGTGGTGCGAAGTTTATCCTCTGGTTTAACTCCTGACATGTCTCACACTGATATAGTTCTAATGTCACATGCACTTGAAAATACAAATAGAAAATTCTGTCGTCATTTTCAGTATTTTTTTTGCAGCCAGTATACTGTTTTGTTTTGTTTTTTTCTGCATCATAGACACCCTTTTGACGGTTTTGAGTCGTTTTGATTTCAGGTAGTAGAACATTACGTTGCTCTTGTGTTGCAGATACCTTCCAGGCAGACACCTTGCAGGCAGCTCAGCAGGTGCCCCCTTCAGCATCCAGCCACCGTCATACTCTCCTGACCTGGCGGAGTCCTTCATCCCCATGCCGCCCCCGAACCTGTCCAAGCTCATCAACCACCAACAGTGTCCTCGTAAGCGCAAGGCGTCCCCCTCCTCTCTGCCCGGGCGCCTCAGCAGAGCCCTCTGCCTCGGCACCATCCCCTCTCTCACCAGGACAGGTAACGCCAAAGTTATTCCTTTAGAGTTTGTGACCAAAAACGGTTAATTATCTTACATTTGCACATCTTGCTGTGCCTTTTAACATAATCTCGAGACGCCTTGTTTGCACTGATTTAGTGTCGGGTCTTTTATTTGGGGTTTAACAACTCAAAAAACTGGCACGGCTGGCTGACTTATAAATGCAAATTCCTGAAGTAGCTCGTGACTCCCTTCAGAGGCAAGCGGGAATACTCAGCCTACTTCTGCTTACAGTTCTTGTTGGCTCCCCTCCGACATGTTTGATCTTGAGTTGCTTCTTGCAATGTACTACTTTGCATACAGACAAGATTCATAATTGATAAGATCCAGTTTGTACTTCTCGGTGGTATAATTGGGTCATGCAACAGTTTCTAAACTCACTGTTCTCTTGAAAAAGGAATATTCGTCGGCCTGGCTTTCACAGTAGAGATTACGTGCGCTGTATGGTTAATGCTGACTCACGCAAAGCATTACAGTAAACAAAAAAGTGTCAGGGCTGTCTGACTAGTTTTGGATTAATGAGACTCTGCTTATAGCTGGCCTCAGACATATCACATTTATTTCTATTTATAGATATTTTTAAAGGTGAATTTGCGTAAGGATATGCATTTAAGATTGAATATGGAAGACATGTCATGCAGCAGTATCCATTTAAAGCTGCCTTTCAATTGTAATAGATGGACAGAAAACTGTTTTGCTTATCAATTTCTGGCTTGTACTTGTTTTTTCATTTACAAAAACTGTAGTTCTAGCTTGAAGACTTTCTCATATTCATCTGTTGTCGTAAAGTGATCGTAAACTGAATATACTTAAGTTTTTGTTGTTGTGATGTAACGTGTTGCCACAAAGTCGCCTAGTTTCACTTTTAGATTGAACAGAAACCGAGCAGCGTGCTTGTATTTAGAGTTGTTTTCAGCCAAGTAGCACTGACTGCACAACAGACTGATGGAGTATAAAGGGAAGCCCTGGTTCTTGTGATTACATGTTATGTTTATCTTATTTTCAGATTCTGGTCACCTGTTCAGTGGAAGCAGACCAGCTTCACAGTACTCACCGTCTTCAGGTATTAAAACTGGGGATTCTGTGCTCTCCATTCAGCCTCGCATTTCAAACGATTCCTAACTCTTTCAGATCACTGGACATTTTTTTTTCTGCTTTTTAAAGATGTGTTTCTTTATTTTTTTGCACAGACTACTTTTCACTAAAGTCTGAGAGCCGCCCTTCATCCCCAGGTCCCTCTCCAACTCCTTCAGTAGCTGGCTCGGTTACATCCAGCTCAGGTTCTGCCAGACTACGGCGTCCCCTCATCTGCCCTGCTCGCCTCAACATCAGCGGCCAGAAACTCCGGCTTTTCTCGACGGAGCCAGAACCCACATTGACGCCCCCGCCTGTGTCTCCATCGCATTTCTTTGCAGAGCCGACTCCTTCAATATACAGTGGCCGGTTTTCACCTGACACATCACCCTTCCAAAGTCAAAATGGCAAGTATTGCTGAGGTTTAAGCTGTTACAGTGTTTGTTAGGGGGGGGTCTTGCAGCAGTATACATTGCCTCAGTGTCATACTTGTTGCCACCAGCAGATGGCAAAGTAAACCATTTTTCAAATCCTCCACATTGAGGCTCTATAGGGAGAGAGGGGATTTTGCAACCACCTTTTTAGATGGTTTTATACAGGGCTTTATAATTTACTCAGTGCCATTACTTTTCAGATTTAAGCTCCTTGTTAAGAGATGGAAGTGTGATCAGTGGGGACGCAAAGCAAAGCAGCTCCTCGGGGTCCTCTGCATGCCTGGTTGGCACGACAACACAGGGATTAGAGGGCATCCCTCCTCCAAAAGGTGAGCACGAAGATGGATGCTGTGTCCATCTTCACATGCATTTGCGGTGTCATGCCTATTTTATAACATCGCCTTAGTCTAGTCTAATACAAAACATCTAAGGCGTCCTCATAAATACATTGAAAGTGCTGTTGATTGCTGTTCATAATGGCTGAGTTCTCTCTTAAAGCAAATTCTGTGTGGGGCACAGTTGAACCCCACAAAGGTTCCTTTCCACCCTTTTAACAAACATAAGAGGGGCAAAGCAGTTTTCAGTGTAGTCCAGTACACAACCGCCCACCTCAGCTGCATCTTTTATTGTTTTGAATTTTATATATTTTTTCAAGCAGAGGCAGCAACTGAAATCTATTAACTGGCATTCTTTTTGTTTTTGAATATTTCCCCCACTTAAATGTTTAAGACGTCAAACAAATTTAAATATTAGACAAAGACAACCAATGTAGACACAAAAGGCAGTTTTTAAATAATGTTTTAAGGGAAAAAATCTATCCAAACCTACCTGGCCCTGTGGGGAAAAGTAATTGCCCCCCTTGTTAAATCATGAATTAACTGTGGCTAATCAATTTTTTTGGAAAGCTGCGTTCAATTTCACTGACCACATCCAAGCCTGATTAGCACCAGACCTGTTCAATCAAGAAATCACTTAAGTAGAACCTGTCTGACAAAGTGAAGCTGGCTAAAAGATCTCAAAAAGCTGCAACAAAATCAAATTGAGTTTATTGTCATTTTGCTGCATTTATGCTGAGGCGGTAACCAGCTACATCGCAAAGTGTGCAGAGGATGTCACTGTCATTAAGACCTTTCACAGCACGTGGAAACCAAAAACCCTGGATGACTGCTCGCTGCTGACGGCCTGTGATGCAGCCTTCAGGGTGTGAGACAGGACTGCTCTTCACTCAGCCAGATCTGAGCTCTCAAAAGGGATCAAAGCTGCGAAACGCACCTACGCAGAGAAAATCTAGGAACACCTCTGTGACACAGGAAACACCAGAAGGATGTGGCAGGGAGTCTAGGCACTGACGGACTACAAGATCAGGCAGGGGGTCGACGACGATGACGCTTCTCTTCCAGACAGGCTCCACAACTTCTTTGCACGTTTTAAAGCATCAAACCTGACAATCGGAGAGAGGACTGGTCCTTCTCCTTGATCTGTCAGGCCAACTTTCACCATCAGCGCAGCAGACACATGGAGGACCCTAGCCAGGGTCCACCCACGAAAAGCAACAGGACTGGACAACATCCCAGTATGTGTGCTCAGAGTCTGCGCTGATGAGCTGGCAGATGTGCTGACTGACATTTTCAACATCTCCCTCAGTCAGGCCGTTGTCCCCAGATGCTTCAAAACATCCACCATAGTTCTAGTGGCAAAGAAATCAGTTGTAGCCTCTGTCTGAATGACTGTCACCCCATCACACTGACACCAATTGTGATAAAGTGTTTTGAACAGCTCGTCAAACCACACATCACAGCCAGCCTTCCTGCATTGCTTGACCCCCTTCGGTTTGCTTACCATCCCAACCGCTCCACAGAGGATGCAATATTCACCACCTTGCACTCAGTCATCACCCACCTGGAAAATAAAGACACCTACACTAGAATCCTGTACATTGATTTTAGCTCAGTGTTTAATACCATCATCCCCCAGAGACTAATCGAGGAACTCCTCCTACTCGGCCTGGATACTGCCACGTCTCTGGGTCCTGGACTTTCTGACCAAAAGACCCTAGTCTGTCCGAGTCGGAAAGAACATCTCCAACTCCATCACGCTGAGCACTGAATCTCCTCAAGGCTATGTACTCAGTCCACTATTGTTCATACGACTGTGCAGCCACACATGAGGGGATCCAGATCATCACTTCTGCTGATGATACCACAGTAGTGGGACGTATTTGCGGGAACAAAAAATCAGTGGACAGAGATGAAGTGAAACACCTAGAGGGCTGGTGCAGCAAGAACAACCTGCTGCTCAACGTGGACAAAACGAAGGAGATGATCATCAACTTTCGGAGGTCACGTCCTGAGCATGCTCCCCTCAGCATCAGCGGCTGCACAGTGGAGAGAGTGGAGAACATCAAGTTCCTCAGTGCAGATCTCGCAGGACCTGAGCTGGAATATGAACACCGAGAAATGGTCCCAGCAGAGACTACATTTCCTGAGGAAGCTGAAACAAGCCTCTCTTCCTGCCAGCATCCTCAGAAATCTTTACAGAGGTGTGGTGGAGAGCGTTCTGACATCCTGCATCTCAACTTGGTACTCCAGTATGTAAGACAGAAAAGACCTGCAGAGGATAGTTAGAGGAGCTGAGAGGGTCATCAGAGTTTCCCTCATCTCTGTCTAAGAACTTTTCCAGAGCTGCTGCAGGAACAGGACAATGAACACTGTCAGGGACTCCTCATGCCCTCTCCATGAACTGTTTGAACTGCTACCATCAGTTTCCGAAGCATTAAAGGAAGAACCTCCAGAATGATCAACAGCTTCATTCCACAAGCTGTCAGAATGCTGAACTGCTGATCCAGATATGCAAACAATTCTTTATTTAAATTGCTTTAAGTTATTGGATCCTGAAGAAACGCTCTCTCATCTTGCCTGTACTACTGTGTATGTACAGCAAAATGACAATAAACTTGATTTGATTTGATAACAGCAGTCAAACATGGTGGTGGTCGTGTGATGGTCTGGGGCTGCTTTGCTGCTTCAGGACCTGGACGACTTGCTGTGATTGATGGAACCATGAATTCTGCTCTCTACCAGAAAATCCTAAAGGAGAATGTTGGGCCATCAGTTCGTGACCTCAAGCTGAAGCGCACTTTAGTTCTGCAGCAGGACAACGATCCAAAACACACTCTTAAAAACAAAATGAAGGTTTTTGGAGTGGCCTTGTCAAAGTCCGGACTTGAATCCGATTGAAATGCTGTAGACAACACTCGAGTTCAGTTGTTGCTGCTGAGGGTGGCCCAACCAGTTACTAGGTTTAGGGGGCAATTATTTTTTCACACAGGGTTTTTTTTTTTTCTTTTTTCTTTAGTGCGTAAAATCATCGTTTTAAAACTGCATTTGTGTTTACTTGGGTTATCTTTGTCTGATATTTACGTTTGTTTGATGATCTTAAACATGAAAGTGGGGAAACTATGCAAGAAAATAAGAATGAGAGAAGGGGGTAAATACTTTTTCACGGAACAGAAAAAGAAAACCTTCACGCCAGATTTATTCTGCACAGTGACCGATGATTGTCATGACATTAATGTGCTTTCTCTCTTCAGGTTTTATGAAGCGTTTCATCTGGCCAGGACTGTTATTAGCGAGCCTGACCGCCAACCTGTTCTTCTCCGGCCTGTACATGTACCGCAACTGGACATGAATGACACAATTGAATTTTCCTAAATAAAGTATTTTTAATTTAATTTAGTTTCATTTCATGAGGCGCTGATGGGTCCGCTGCTGTTGTACAGACTCGACCACTGGGCCTTGACCAACCTGTTGTCTCTGTGGAGCTGGAGGTCATTCAGCAATAGCAGAAACATTCACCTCTCTGACTGTTATTGTTTGCTGCTGATCACAGACGTCTGCTGACACATGTTCAGCAACAGGCCTCCCAGTTTATTGGAGTTACAATGAATTTCTGATTCGTTAGTGCTTAAACATATTTTGTCTTTTGGTCACTGCTCCTCTTAAACAAAGGCAGGCGCAACGGACTGAGGAGAATCAACTTTTGCACTGATGCTTAAAGGCTTTTTAAAAACCTTTTGCTGTGAAATGTGCAATAAGCATGTACTGTTCAGTAGATGTTGCTTGGGCACAAACGGTCGGGTCTTATCTACTTAAATGGACTGTAATAGGTGTTGGTCTGTGTTTGTGTGCACTGTGTAACTCATCTGATATTGAAGAAACACTACAGAAAAGGTTTGTTTTAGTCCGGCTGCAGTAGGCCTGGGTCACTTTGTGTTGTGCTTGTGAGAAGTTTGGCATTTTCTGAATGTGTGTGTAGTTACCACAACTTCTGGCAGGTTAAACAGAACTTTGCTTAGTTTTAAACATGAATTGGACTTGTAAAATTTGCAAATTTGAAATGTCAAGAAGAACTGATCTTTTAAAGCATTATCGGCTTAAACATGGTCATGGTGAAGAATCTCTCCCTTGCCTCTATTGGGAGTGTTACTGCTCGTTTAAAGCCTGAGAACCCATCTGTCAAGAAGCCATTCAAGTCTTGATACAGGGACACACACAGACGTTCTATCTTTGAAATGTTCGTGTTGCTCTTTAAACACCATTGCCACAGAAAGAATACTTTGAACACAGTGGACGTCATTTAAAAAAAGCAGGAAACTGTGTCTTGTGTTTTTGAAAACTGGTTTTTCACAACAAACATTTACGGAACATTTGCCTCTCATTAGGAGTCAGAAACACACTCCTCATTCTCTGGATGACTTCAAGCCTGAGCTCTTGCAGAGGCAAGTTAATCCTTCAAATACAGGGGATGTTCCTATTGAGGAGGGTATGGAGGGTACAGTGAGTGAAGATCCTGAAGATGAAGAAATGAGAGAACTGCCGAACTTAATGGGAAAAAAATTAGCCCACATGCTGCTGAAAATGGAAAGCATATTCAATGTACCACAAAGGTGTATCTAGAGTTGGTAGAAGAACTACACTTTATTTCTTCATCAGCTTCAGGTCCTCTTTTAAAAGATATTTTACAGTCATGCTTGAAGAAGCATAATTGTGAGGTTGATGATTTGATCATCTCAGAGATGGTGACAGAACTATGCAAATCTAACCCAATTGCATTAGCTCTAGGACATAATGCTCTTCTTTCCACCTCCTACAAAAGAAGAGAGTATTTCAAGGAGCATTTTTCCATGGTAGAACCTATAGAGTATCTTCTCAGTGCTAAGGAGAAGAAAAGTTTCCAATATGTACCTATTTTGAAGTCCTTACATGAGGTTCTGAAGAAAAAAGAGACCCTGGATTTGCTCAGATATACCTCTGAAGCAGACAGCAGGTCTGACGCTCACGTGTTTTTAAGCGAAATTGTTGGGACCTCGTGGCTCGTACGTCTACTCCATACCATTCCTAGTGGTCTCCCCGTTATGCAACTCTTTTGAGACGTTTAATGCTAATTTGATTTTGTGGTAATTTCAGGTTTAGTTGTCTGTTTTGAAATAATTATGAGCCAAAGTAAAAAAATAAGTAAATAAATACTTAACCTTGTGTAAAAAATGTATGTTTCTGAAAAACTAAAACTTGCTACTGAAAACCAGTGTCTGATGATAGAAGTAGAAAAGTGTCATTAGACCAGGATGTGGACAATAGTTTTGAAAAGCTATTGTTCCCTTTCAACATGCTGTATACAGACTTGCGCATTTGTACACGACGTGTAACCTGACGTACGTTTATTTCTTCTCTGAAGAAGACTCAATTACTGAAGGATCAAGATACATGTTGAAATGTAAATGTTCTCTTTTGGTTGAATTTTGCTGAATGAGACAAACTTTTTCTTTGAATTCAGAATAAATTCGTTTTTGAATTTGTATTTAAAGTGTAATTAAAGTATGTTGTGCTTTTTCTTTACCATGAAGTAAACTCAAAGGTTTTCAGACTCTTTGACAACAAGTATGATTGTGTTGTTTGCTTTGAAAGTTTGTTTTTCCACCGTGTTCAACTTGTTGCAAATGTTTGGTCTGTGATTGTATGGAACAACTTAAGCTTCATCTGGACTTGTACTTTTTCAATAAAATATTTTTTC
>NW_007578442.1:0-21668 GCF_000690725.1 Stegastes partitus
GTGATCACTTCTTTTCCAATTCATGTCTATGGGAGCCAGGGCTTTTTGGAGCCAGCAGCTAGCGGACGTAGTGATATTGCAGGTTTTTGACACTTCCGGGTTGGCTTCATTTTTCAGGGCCGGTTGCTACGTCCATCTTTTATACAGTCTATGGCTCCGACGAGGTGGAAGTGGCCGGAACACACAGGCAGCACCTGGCTGCTGATGCTAGTGTAGGATAGTGGTCACACTGATGCCACCACCCCCACCACCATCCGTGTTTACGTCCATAAACACTGAGCATGCTCGCGGTGTGTGACATCATTGTGTCCTCTTCTGTGCATGCGGGACACTTTCAGGTCGTATGAAGTTTGCACAGCAGATCACATACAAGTCATATTTAATTGGAAATGTGAACGAACTCGAAAAAAAAATCAGATTTCACAAAGAAATGTGAATTGAGCATTAAGTCCTGCAGTGTGAACGTAGCCAATCTGTCGGATCGTTAAATCAGATAATACGCCGTTATCCTTATTTGTGACATAAAATGTCATGTTGGAATCCAAGGCTGTCGGTATGTTAAGGCTGTTTTTAATGGGTTCCATTTGTTTTTCCTGAAAACCTGTCAGATAGCAAGGCTTTTGGACTGTTAAGGGTCGGATTATCGAGTCACGACTGTACATGAATACGTTGCAACAACAGAAACGCACTGCAGAAGGAAAACAATGCATATCCAGTCACACAATGGAAGTGCCACAGGCCTCTAGGGGCAGTTCTAAGTCTTTAACTTTCCAGTCACTGTGATTATATGGGTGTTGAAGGGGTGTTTTACTACTGTCTCCCTGTGTTTTTTCTGTTATTTATGTTTATCCATGGAGACGAGAGAATACAAACCCTTTCATACAGCTTTTCCCTCATCTAACGTTACTTGTCTCGCTCACTGTTGCCTGACTCTCAGGTGAAAAGCTCACTACTGCCACTAGAGGGTTTCTTTTTACTTATGTTTTCATGTAAGCAGGGCATCTGTACATGCAGCGTTTTCTTTTTGCAGCACATTTCCGTTCATGCAACACATTCATGTATAAGCAGCTCGTTTGTGTACGTCATTTGCCCCCATCGGCCACCGTATGAAGTAGAGTCTGACTGTTATCTATCAGTTGGGCCGGTATTGGCCTGTCACAGAACTATCAGCATCTGCATATATGTAGTCCAATATAATTTTTGTTTTCTTTTTGGTATAAAACAATGCAGAAAAAGATGGTTGCTATAATTTAGAAATAGTTTGTCCAGCAGAGTAGCACCCACTCTGATGTTTACAATCCTCCCAGCCCCGTCTGAAGCACATGTAGCAGAGGACAGCTGAGCACACAGCGGTGCCGAGTCAAGTGGTGTCGTCATAATCAATTTCTAACTAGTTGGTGAAATACATCACCAGAGAGTTCATAAAATATGACCCCTTTCTCTATATTACTAACATGTACATCAGTATCAGTATCGCCTTAAAAGTCTAGTATTGGGCACCACGATAGCTCAGCTGGTTACCTGGCAACCCATATACAGGGGTTATAGTCGCCGACACAGCAGCCATGGGTTTTAGTCCTGGCCCTTTCCTGCAAGTCCTCCCCCCCATCCTTCTCTCCCACTTTCCTGTCTCTCTCTCTCGAATGTCCTTTTTTAATAAAGGCAAAAAAGCATCAATCCAGTCTGAAGGTATAATTGTCAAAAATGTTACCTTAGCTTAGCATAAAGACTAGTAAGTGATGGAAGCAGCAAGTATGATTCAACACAATGTACCATCCAACATCTCTAAAGCTGACAAATTAACACATACTCCTTTAAAAAAAAATAATGATTTCTCCTGGAGTCTTGTCATCACTAAGAAGTTCCTGTCCACAAAACAGTCTGGCTCCCGCATTCAGCACAAAAACACATGTAGTTTTCACACTTTGGTTTTTTTGCATGACTCATACAAACAAAATATAGCGCTCCAAAACTGTGTTACCTTTGGGACAGAGCTAGGCTGGGTGTTTCCAGTCTTTATGCTGAGCAAACCATCTCATGGCTGCAGCTTTGAGAGCATCGAAGCCAACATCAAAGCAAATAAGCAGATTTCCTAAAACACTCAACTTCTCCTATTGTCATATTCACAGATGCATTTAATGGTTCTAGCTTCTCATATGTAAAGGAATTTATTTCTGTTTTATGTCACTGTAAATTGATCATCTTTCTTTTGATGGCTTTAATGTGGGTAAATTACGGGCCTATTTTGTTTTTATATTTTATGGACAAAATAATCAAAAAAAGGGACCAACAAAAAAAGAAGAAAACACATGTAATGAAATAATAATTAGTTGCAGAGGGGCTGATACCATTATACCAACGGCTGTTTCCACTGTAAGCCAAACCCCCCGCTGCAGATGACAGATAGCATGGGAGCAGCACTGCAGCCTAATGGCTTTTGATTTAGGTTACCTTTGTATTTAGACGGATTAACGCAGCGTGGATTACAGACTCACAAAATACACTGTTTGCATACTAAGTTACGCGGCGGAAAACAGCAACAGCGCACTCCAAAGCCCGCCATGTGACATTCTCACGTGGCACTCCTTGAGTTTAAAGATCAAGAGGCCACAGCTGGTGGCTTGCGGTGCCCTCGTTTTTTTTTTACGCCCACGACGCTGCAGAAGATCAAACAAGAGAGCGTTTAACAGGAAACAGATAAATGGCCGCACGATGCTGTCGGGGCAGGTGCCGGGACAGATCCATGCCATCACTGATTTAAAACTCTCGCTTGCAGTCGGGAGATTTCCTCCCTCCTTATAGATCCCTCACAGGCCAGACGAACTAATTGGGATCCTGCATGACCTCTGACCCCGATCTCACCTAGCAGACGAACTCCTCCAACAGTGATGTGGCTATCTTTGGAAGGTAAACATTGGGATTAAAAAGGCAGTGTGGTTGAGAGGAGGAGGAGGAGGTGGGCGGGGCTGGAGACGGACGCTGTTCCAGTTGTGGCAGATAGTAGGTCAGAGGAGCTAACAGATGGCCAGGAAACTCCCTTCCTCCCTCCCCTCTGCTGCAGCCGCCTGGGATGTCCTACAAAAGCTCTGTGGGCCGCTAGCTCCAGCCACTCGCCGGCTAAACAGATTGTGTTTGTGTCTATAAAGAGCACGCACTTGGGGACTGCGAAGGGGTATTAAAAGCAGCCACTAAGTGACAGCTACCATTTTACAATGTCTTCATGCCAGAGGAAAGGGAAAAGATGGTTAAATGATAGAGCAGCTACGGAGGCCTCTGCTCCGCTGCCATCTCCGCCGCCCCTCGGGCTACGTTGTGATTGGGTTTAACGCTGCGGTGTTAACTTGCAACTCTGTGACCCCCTCATCGCCCGCTGCTGCGCTGCTTCCTCTCCTCGCTCCCAAAAAAACAGATCTAACTACGGATTCAGCCAATGGGACGAGCGCAGAGGCGGTGCCGTTGGTTTTCTCACAACAGAAATAGTGATGTTTTCCACTCTCTCCTGCACCAACCAAACTTTCCATCATTTCCGCGCTATTCTTGTCACAATTTCAGCTGGCACGCCACATTCGCTGCCACTCTACCTTAAATGCCATCAAGTTGAGAAAACGGCTTGCTCCTAGTTTTTGGGAGCCTCGCTGCGATTAATCCAGCATTCCTCACGTTTGACGCTTAATCAAGCTGTCAAATTTGAGCATATGTGGCACTTTTTTAACAGTTTAATGACACCGCCACTAATTGCTTTCCCCACCGCCACAGGTTAAACAAGCGGCAGGTAATTGCTTCTAAATCCTCCTAAAATTGGGGGTTAATCCAGATTCCAGATGTGCGACGCGCAGACATTTAAAAAAAAAAAAAAGGATGTGGCTCCGGCTGCCATGACGCTGGACCGGTCTTTTCCGAGCCAATAAAATGGATATGGCGGGTTTGTCATAGTAACAGTCGCATGGCACCAAATCCTGCATATTTTGGCAGGGCAGTCTTTGGTCAGCAGTCATGTTTAGGCTTAGCGCTGACCCTGTGGAGAGACACGGCAGCGTAAGAATAAGGTCAGCCACGCAGGGCTGAACAGCACGACAGTAAACGGGATGATACTCTGATGTTTTTGATGTTCATTATATAGAATGTTATTGTATACAGCGTGCACACCTTTTACATTTTCATATGCATCTCCTTCTGTGATACTTATTTACTTAATTAGTTATATTTCCTATAGGTTTGCATGTCGTATTGCTTTGCACATAATCACATTTACACAGATCTACTGTGAATCCCTTTTATTTTTGCCATGGTTCTTTTTATCTACAGCCTCCCACCCACGTCTTTCTCTTTACCTTTTGAGTTGCTGTCATTTTAAAAAAAGGGAGGCTGGGATGTTCTGTATTTTTCTTACTGTCAACAACAAGTCTAATACAGTTTATTCTTCTGTGCCAAAGACCTCTGCTGTAATCCAAGAGCTTTTAACAACAGATAAATGAGCGGCACCGCAACACTGGCGGTCATGTTCCTTATTGATTCGCAGTTGAAAATTGTCACCAGCACATGCACAATTTATGCAAGTTTGAGTAATGTTTGCTGCAAAACTACAGTGCCTATATAAAACCAAATAAATATGTTGCAGCAGGAATGGCGGTTGTTGTCTCAGATGGCGTGCCCAAGCCTTGAAAGCCACACGAAAGTTTTAATGACACTCACATATGTGTAGTTGTAGTTATTAGGCCAGAGTTAGTATGCAAGGGTCTGTGGGAAGTTCATCATCTGCATAAGTCTGTGTGTACAAGGGCGGTTTTGCACATGCTCAGTAGAAATATACATGCACGCAATATGTGTATGTAGACAACAGAGTCCTTTGAGTGGCATCCAAGCAGACTAAAAAGTGGTATACCAACAACTATGTGATGTCCACAACTGCCCATGTGTGCAACATAGCAAAGCTTAAGGCTAATGTTATACTTCCCATGTCTGCAAGTATGCAAGGGCCTGGAAGATACATTTTGTCATCTGCTCAAATCTGCAAAAGTCCACGCAGACGCAGCCTTTGGAAACATCCCCACGCAACTCAAAATTTGTGTCCATACAGACAGTGCCTGCAGCAATGACACAACAAGGTCAGCAGTGCACATAGTCGAAGGTAGTTTGCATGCGCAGATGACACAGACGCCAAGTTGTCTAACGGACGCATGTGTGGAATGGACTTTTCCAAGTGGACTGAAAAGTAGCAACAAATACGCATCTNACTGAATCTCTTTGGCTTGTGGGCAATCGAACACGTTTGTAATCTTGGGCTTTGTGAAACACTGATTTAAAATTTTCACCGTTTTCTGCCATTTTATCAACCGAACAAGGAATTAATCAAGAATATAGCAGTCAGATTATCAGCTCTAAATCTAAATTTGAATGTTTTACAACAGACTGTAAATTTGCAGTCTTTGGTTAAATCACATAGCTGCAAAACTCAAACTTTAAAGAGAATTTGGTGATAAAAAAAAAGGTACTTTTAAAGATTCTTTTGTCACATACAAACACTCACCTTTCCCTTGCATTTGCCATCTTTTGAAAATACAGATTTGTTACAATTTTCTGACATTTTATAGATATAATCAAAAAAATGATTCAACAATGGACATAATCACTTTAACTGTGTAATCATTATACTTGACTACTGTTGTCAGCGATGCATGTGAAAAGTTAGTGAAGTACCTATAAATCTGTTTTATGATGGAGTGTCTTGATCAACAAATGTTCTCCCCAACATTTGCCTCATTTAAATGTCGAGCACATGGGCACATGAGGCACCATTTGCTGAGAACATGCATGAAATATTGAGCACAATTCAAAACAGACAATCTTTAACTGCTGCAGAACAAAAAGAAAAAAAGTCTTCGTGTTAATTTAGCCAAATAGGCCACAAACCCATGTCCTGTGCAAATCAAGCCTCTCTAGTTAGACTTTTGTCATTTTTTTTCTCATCCAAAGACTTCCACATTCTCACCCTTGTAGCTTTAGAAAATTTACACATGAAGACAAACTTTTTAAATGGCCACAGGTCATGTGATTGACGTGGCCAATCAGACGGTCTGCATTACAACACTGCTGAGTGAATGGGAGAAGCGTGGACAATGAAGCCACCCTTGGGGCAGAGAGTAGCTTCTCTTTCCTTTTTGCCATTTGTTTTATTGATACGTGGGAGGATTTTTAAGGCTGTCTAGCATCATTTCAGCCAAATAAAAGTAGGATTTTTATTTTTTCCGCTCTCTCTTCAGTCCACAGATACCAGATGAGTGTTTTGCAGAAAACACTGGACTCAGCGCTGCACTGATGATTTGAACACAAGTTTGTCGGTGAGTTCTTTCAGGTTTCCCCAATTTACTCTGCATGATTATCATTTTTGTGGACACTGTGTGGCTTTATGATGTTTATACAATTCACAGTTTATAGCTCAAAGTTGAGTTTGTCCAACTACATACTAAAGCAGCAGTGGATCTGGTTTTTCCCTCCCTCTTGTTTGAAGAGCATGTTTGTATAGAAAGTCCTCGGGGCCTCTCTGTGTGTGGCTGGCACAACCTTTAGCCACAAGGATGGGAGACTCATCCTCCTTTTGTCATTCAATTGGCCTCTTTGTCATTCCCTTAATTCATAAGTGGCCTTTGTGCTAACATGCGCATTAAAAGCACCACGGCAGACACAAGTTTGCTCTGCTCTCCTTCACTCTCCATTCTGTGTCTTGCATTTGTTTACCAGCAGCACACGTAGGCTCGCTTCATTTCACGGCATGGCTTGCTTGTGCAGCACGGTGACCTTAGTGTGTACGCTCTACTGACTTGGCTGGATTTCCTACGTTCTGCAGCTCTCCAGTTGCTCTGGTTTCTGTAAGCGGGCAGTTGGGTGGCTTTTGACCGTGTTTAGAGAGTTTCACCATCCTGAGCTGAGGAATAATAAACATGACGGTGGCCAATGCAAAGTCTGGCTCAGGTAAGCCGCCCGAGTCCTAACTAGCATTTTGCACAGAAACTGTTGCCGTGTTGACATTTTAATTACCATCTGAATGGCTGCTGCGGCCCTCTGTCCACAGACGAGTGGGTGCTGCTGCTTGTGCTTTTGCATGAAAAACGGCCGAATGTTTTGTATTCTTCCATTGTGGTGAAAATGACTTCAGCCACTGATTCTGTCAGGCTTCAATTTCTGTCTACCGCTATTTGCAAAATGTCTGCCGCGAGTAAACAAAAGAGAATTGTTGACAAGTTTGTTTTAATGGAGAGATAATTACAGGGAAGCACAAAAAAAGGGGAGATTATTCACTTTACTTTGTTTAGCAGGCTGATTAATGAAATCAAAAGCTGTAATTTCCCCATGAATTGGGTCTCATTTTCTTGCTCTGTCTAAGCCACTACCACATAGATCTGCGAGTAGAACAATTCCTTTGTGGCTCTGCGTGCTTGTTGTTGCTGCTGCTGCAATGGAAATGAGGGGTGATGTTTGTGAATTGGCCCATTGATTCACTGTCCACTTGTTTTTGCATTGTAAGATTTTTTTTTGTTTTTTTTCATCAGTGTTTTCATTGGCTTGGAATTTTAATTCTATTCATCACTGCGTTGTTTGTCGCTACCATTTCTGCTCGGATTCACTTAGCAGTAAACTTCAAATAGAGGAAAAGACGTTGGGTTTGCCAAATCCTTGATGCGTATTTACTCTTCTTCAGCCATGCAGCAGGTACTGGACAACCTCAAAGACCTGCCAACAGGCACAGGAGCCAAAGATATTGACCTCATCTTCCTCAGAGGCATCATGGAGAGCCCCATCGTCCGATCCCTTGCCAAGGTACAGTAACGCTCACCGACACTACTACTACTACTGTGTGTGTGCTGTGCTTAGAAATGCATTCACACATACAGTGAATTGTAATCTCATTAGCTGGCCTTCTAGCTATACTCGAGGAGGAGCTTAGCATGAGTCAAAGGAAATTAAGGTGTAATTTACACGGCACTTCGAAGATCATGTTTAACTCTATCTGACAGCTGTACGAAATGGAATTCACACGCCCTGTGCTTATTTGTGTGCTCTATGGGCCAGCATGTGTACCTGCAAACAAACCGTGCATCCCTTCCCTACATTAGCTAATCCTGCTGCGAGGTTGAAATTACATGCAGGAAATCTCCCAGTCGATGTACAACCCCGTCCGTCATCCGAGGAGTAACATAATCAAAGCTGCGCAGGGTTGTACAGCAGCACGCCGTGTGGTTTTCATTTGATCACCAAATAATAATCCATAACATCCCTCAAAGTTGTGTTTGTGTACACAGAGAACGTCGGCGAAATCAGCGTAACACACAACTAAAAGAGGCCGACAGCATGACGAACAAATGGCTTACATAACATTATCCAGAAAAAATCTCCCCTGCAGATTGAGGTCATCAAGTTCAACCACCATATCTATAAATAGAATGCTTTTTTATAGAAAACCTGCCACAAAGACGGGCTCTTGTCCTCATTTCTAACAAATAGATTACAGCTTGGTCGAGGTGTTGGGTGTTTTACGTAGATATGTCATATCAAATGGAACAATATGAATGAGGTCATATTCACTGTATTTACTGTACTGTTAATTTTCCTTCCTCTTTTTGTGTCACAGTTTGACTGAATTGTTAAGCCATTAATAATTCAAATAAAATGAACAATGACACATTGTGTTTGAACACAACAGAAACAGTTGCTCTATAACTGGAGGATTAGGAGGATGATCTACTTCCCCATCTGCTAAAAATATGACGGGAGCTTTTTTTTTTTTGTGCTACTTTCATATTTTTACTGACTGTTGGCTCAGTTTTATTTGCAATATAGCATCTTGTGTGGGAGCAGCATCAGCATGGCTACAACTAGGGAGAACTCTAAAGTGTCTTTTGCGCAGTATAACAAAAAATAAAGAAATAAATAAATCAGTGCCATAAATGATCAAAAAGAAAAAAAAAACAGAAGTTCATTTAAAATTTTACAAAAATGAAAAAAACTGCGTCCAAAGGTTTTACCAATACTGAAAAATAGTGGCTCTACATACTGTAGATATTTTATTTCCTATTTTACAACCTCTGCAAATGACATGTTTTTCACACTACTCTGCAGATCGACTCTAGAAACATGTTTCACTGCACAGAATGTACCTTCCAACAACTTGCTCTTCTGTTTGCCGTTTTTAACCCATAGTTTTTAGCAGCATTAATACTCAGATTTATGTAAAAAAAATTACAAATCTTATTAATGAAATCCTCAAAACTGTAACATGTTTGTATCAACACGGAAGATTTTCAGTCGATAAGCTCAGATTCAGGTTCAGATCGGCATTTACATCCCATAATAATCACTATTACACTGGTTTTCCATGCTGCATTTATTTTTATTGGTCACGTATGATATATTTAGCTGTCAGTCTCTTTAATTTGTTTTCATATTGGTCTCATCTCTGCTCTGTGTGAACACAGCCTGCAGTTAAGCTGAGAAGTCCCTGATTTATTGTTTTTGTCACATGACTGCTGGTCGTAACTGAGTCACTCAGAGCTTCTCAGATGCACTTAGGAGTTCTTAGGAGTTAGGAGATAATTGATGTGTTTCATTCGGATGATATATTTTTGATGAATTTTTAAATCATACATGTAGAATAAAAGGATTTCGTTGAAATAGCACAATTTTAGGCATAGATTTGGTGGATTTTTCTTGAGGGAATCAAACGTCACACCTGATGATGTCAAGGACAGCCGATAAGTTGAAAATATAATCAGTGTTTACAGTTTCTTCCTGTAATAAATACTGTAATGTCTTTCTAAAAACAAGCCTTTTAAACCTGCTGACAGCTTTTGGGGTTCTGAGGGTTACATTTTTCTTAACGTAAGAATTTCTCAGCTGACTTTCTAGAAATGTGCTATACATAGTCTGCATTGAGGTGTAAAATTACCACTGGGATCCTTTTTGCACCTTGTTGTTGAGTTCTGTCTCTCTGTCTGGTTGGTTGGACAAAACAGAACCAAGCCCACTTTGTGCTCAGTATAGGTGGGGGAGGAATTCACTGGGAAGAGCTTTACATATTATCAGGTTGTCGAACAAGTTTGGAGTCACTCAAATTTAAGAAGAAAAGAACAAGTCAGACGAGTGGTGTGGCAATAAGAAAGGGAATGTTGTGGAGTGAAAATTACAGTCATTTTGAGTACGGTAGCTGTAATTATTCCGTGACTAGTCAGAGTTTTTATTCCAGATATGTTACATCATTCTGACTAGTTTGAGATATCTGTGATTCACTTTGAACTACTTGAACTGCGGATATCTCAGAGGCCATTGTGATTTGTCTAAACTGTTGTGTGCGCTGCTGCTCATGTGAGGCAGCTGGATATTGGTACAACGAAGAGTTCAAACAATGTTAATGCAGATAAGATGGTTTGAAAATGCCACGAAATCAGAAGCGCCCCTCAGTGAGGAGTTTGTAGAGAAGGAGAGCTTTGTTCATTTGTGACTTGTGATCAAAATTTGAAAGAACTCTGGCCTCAGGCTGCTCTGACATGGCGGTAAAACAGCTCGTCGTACGCGGTCGCTGTGGCATAAGACGTTTGAAAAGCAAGCTGCCTCCACCTCCAGCTTTCTGACGTTAGGTCAAAACCCTAATTCGAGATATCTGTGACTATATTTTGACCAGTTTGAGATATCTACAACCAACTAGTTTTAACTTAATTTAGGTTACCTAAAAGGACAATGTAGATGTGTTGAATTCAGGCAATCAAAGATATCTTTACCTACAATTCGGACTAGTTGGAATTAAACTGTAGGCATCTGAAACTAACGTTAGAAGTCATAATTCACATTGCAGACATCGAAAGCTGATTTGTAGGTATCTGTAATAAGAAACCACTTACACATGAATGGTGATAGTGACGCCATTTGCCCCAGGAAGCATGGCATTGTGGATATCTGAAATGTTCTTTTGACAAGGAAGAATTTAAGAGCAGATGTCTACAATACATATCCAGTCTCACTTTCAAATTGGAAAACAGCTTGCCACAAACGCACACGTAACAGAGTTGACAGTGTTCTTACTCTGTCATGTTCTTATTTTTTGGTGCGTTCAGGCTCACGAACGTCTCGAGGAAGTTAAGCTGCAAGCCGTTCGGGACGATAACGTTCAGCTGGTCACAGAGATCTTGGATTCCCTCAACATCCTGCCTGAAAAAGATGCCTCCGCTGCTGAGCTCGTCAGAATCCTCCAGGAGCCTCACTTTAAGGTATCTGAGGCCTTTTTGCCCTCATCCTCAGTTGTTACTGGGTTTATTGGGGGGGTGCGGAGAGTAAATGGTTGAGCATGTGTTTTACTCGTGGGAATGAATGTCAGAGCTTTTTTGCTCCCACCACGGCCTAATTTTCTCTGAAGTGCCTGTCTGGCAGCACTGCTTCCTTGTCACCCTTTATATTCTCAACCCCTTGCGTGCTGCAGCAACAGAGGGTGGGGGTGTCTTTCCTTGGGCCAATAGCAGGCTGAGTTATGTGGGTAAAGTCACGGGGAGAAGACTGTCACGCACGGTTTCAGCAAATCTTCACATTTGCTGATGCAGTTTGTAGTCTCTAACCAGAGCTGACTGTATTCGGCGGCTGCCAGGGTAAGAACAACACTGATTTATCCTCCGCGTTTATCAGTTCGTCTTCTGTCGGAGCTGCCACGAAGGCGTCTCTCCGTACAGAAATGAAAAAATGATTTATGTCTTCGCTCTGTCAGAGGGATTTATTGAATGCATGTTGCAGTTCCAGTCACTGTTTGTGGTATTCTGGTGGGTGAATGACATCGTGTCTGATTGTCATCAGAAAAAAACTGTTGGAAATTTACTCCACTGTGTCTTTGAGTTTAAAGACTGAGCTTAATCCTACTGTTTGTATTTCTCTCTCTTGTTCTGTTTCAGTCTTTGATTGAGGCTCATGATAAAGTGGCTGCAAAGTGCTACGAAATGCCCCATGCTGCGGTTAACAGCAATTCTTTGTTGACAAGCACACTCATGCCAGCCGATGCCGTCAGGATGATCGGTATCCAGAAGAAAGCTGGAGAACCGCTGGTAAGTTCACCCGGCATTTCTATCAACTACAGCTCTACAGAGGAAACACGCCTGATAGGCTGTAAAGTGCTTTACACATGTCCTCTTTTATTGACCATCTGTTCGACCCAAGTCTTGCATAGTAACTCAACATGGATGAGTTCTTTTACAGCAGCCGGACAGGCCAACCCATGAAACAGGCCTCTCCTCTGATTTATGAAGTGCGGATGTTCAGTACTTACTGGCTCTTACTCTCTTTCAGGGGGTGACGTTCCGAGTGGTGCAGGGGGAGATGGTGATCGCTCGGATCCTGCACGGCAGCTCGATTGACAGGCAGGGCATGTTGCACACGGGGGACATAATCCGCGAGGTGAACGGCCGCGAGGTCGGCAGCAACCCCAACGAGCTCCAGGAGCTGCTGAGGGACTGCAACGGCAGCATCACGCTCAAGGTCCTGCCGAGCTACAAGGACACGCCAGCACCGCCACAGGTGAGGGGGAAAAGGGAGGCTTCATGTTAGGTTATCTGCGAGTAAGTAATAATCATGTTAAACTAGAAAATTCATGCATTCAGTGATGCATTGTCACTGAATCGGTGCCGTCAATGTCAAAGAATTTATATTGACATGGTTTATTGGTATTCGGTAGAGTATTCAAGACTTGTACTGTACCTCTCAGGGATTGGGTAAGAGCTGCCTGACCTGGCCGATCTCAGAATGCCAGGCTTCTGAAAACTGAACCCACGGAGGCTCTATTAATAAACACTCCACACACTAAGTAGGACATACGCCACTCCATTCAGTGGAGCAGCCCCTCTCCTCCTTACTGTAACAGGCACACGCAGCAGCTGACACTGAGCAGCAGTATGTAAGGTTATGTCAGACACTGACCTTAGTGTGCTGAGCGGGATCCAATGGGCTCTTTCGACTGTTTTGCTACGTGCTCGTTGGTTTCCAGTTGTGAATGCTCACGTTGATGTTTGGACTCCTAAAGTTACATCTGGTCCACCTCGTTCAACCTCGCGTCTTTGAGAATTCACAGCGAGAACTAGAAAAGACAAAATTCCTAACAGAAAATGTAATCAGTGGAAAATAAAGACCTTGTCCTGAGAGAGCTGCTGAAGAATCATCATCTGTGGTGCCATAAAAAAGCAAAATGTCAAAAATTGCAGCTCTTAGGAAAGGGAACTTACTTGATAGGGGGAAAAAGGACATTTACTTTCACCTATTATAGTTTAACGTTTACTTTAAAATGTTCGTTTGTTCTACAACCTGATGATTAAAAAAGCTCAGATATGTTCAATTATTAGACTTCTGAGGGACTGTAAGTGTTGTTGTCTGCTGTTGTGAGTGAATGTATTTATTAATAGTCTAATATCTTGTTCAAACCTTAAATCGCAGGTTTATCTTAAGCCACACTTCAACTATAACCCGGCCACAGACAACCTGATCCCCTGTAAAGAGGCAGGCCTGGCCTTCTTCAAAGGCGACATACTTCACGTAGTCAACAAAGAGGACCCCAACTGGTGGCAGGTGAGTCGATGCATATTGCTCAGCGATGGTGAAACACACCTTAGCTAGACGTTAGCGGATTGGAAATGTGTATTTTTACTTTTCACATTTTGTTTTGCGCAATAAAACAAAGCAGCAGAAACAACAAAAGCAGAGTTAGTGTGCAGAGCAGATTGAAAAACCTCGTCAAACCTCAAAATTAGCAAACAACAGATAAATAAAATATTATAATGTGCTTTATATAGGTATATAAATGTGTATGCTTGTACATGAAAGTGTTAGCACATATATACTAAAGCACACTTGTCTATTTAACCCCTTGTGAAAGAGGGAGAAAGGTCAGTTACAGTCGGGTATGATCAGTTGGGATTGTAAAAGTTGATTCATCAGACAGGTTGTAAGGCTGTATTTCATATCGATGTTTGAAATTTGAATCTTCCATAACTGAGCCCCCTTAAATGTAATAGAAAATGAATGGAACATTGGAAGGTGTAACTGTTGGGTATGTTTTGTATTACGTACATGACTGTTAAGCTGGAAAAAAAATCTTTACAAGGCACCTGAAGCAGAGCAGGCAAATTTAAAAATCAGAAAATGAAAACACAAGTTTAAAAAGATGCGCTGATGAGATGAGTAGCCTCCCAAATTATATTGCAAATCCATAAAGTACAGATTTATTAGGGTATAATAAAGAGTTAATAAACAATTCTGATGAACCAACCATTGTCACTAGATATTGCATACAAAATATCAGTCCTCCAGGTTTGAGTTTGATCAATCAAGAGAAATCATTTTATCTGCTGTGAAAACTGCAGAGGCTGCTACAGATGAGGAGGAAGAGGATTCTGACAGATGTGGTGTTCTGTTTCTATGTGAAATATTTAAACTAATATCATCTCTCCATCTCTGATTTTTATATAGGCTCGCAAAGTTGTTGGTGGAGCCACTGGTCTCATCCCCAGTCAGTTCTTGGAAGAGAAGAGGAAAGCTTTTGTGAGAAGGGACTGGGACACTTCTGGTACAGGTCAGTACAAACCACATCCGTTCTTCTCGCTCTCATTGTACCAGCTGCTCTTGTTTAGTTTTTATCATAGTCACAAATCTGGAGCCTTTAGCACCACCATGTGGTGTACTGACACCTTGTGTTTGTGGTTCAGGGATGCTCTGCGGGACTCGAAATGCAAAGAAAAAGAAGAAAAAAATGATGTACCTCACTGCCAAGAATGCAGGTATGTATTACCACTGGTTCTAGTGTTCCTAGTTATCAAATAAATGACAGTGACGCTATGATTCTTATTGAGCCTGTGTGTTGCCTTCAACAGAGTTTGATCGCTATGAGCTGCAGATCTATGAGGAGGTAGCAAAGATGCCCCCGTTCCAGAGGAAAACACTGGTTCTGATTGGAGCTCAGGGTGTCGGAAGGCGAAGCCTGAAGAACAGACTTATCGTCCTGAATCCTCTGAGATATGGAACCACTGTCCCCTGTGAGTGTGTAAGAAGACAGCTGAGCAGTTGAATTAACCGTAGTTGGTTTCCTGTAACACCTGTCCTTACCTTTTACCTGCAGTTACGTCACGCCGTGCCAGAGAGGAGGAGAAAGATGGCCAGAACTACTGTTTCGTGACGCGGGAAGAGATGGAGAAGGACATCAAGGAGAGCCGTTACTTGGAGCACGGCGAGTACGATGGAAACCTTTACGGCACCAAGATCGACTCCATCCACGAAGTGGTGGACGCTGGCCGTACCTGCATCCTGGACGTCAACCCTCAGGTCAGTTAAAGGCACATCAGGGCTGCACCATGCATCGTTTCAGCATCGACATCGTGGTTGCATCTTTTTTTTGGTACTTGACGCAGAAATAAAATCTTGCATAGTTGCCATTTGCCAAGTTTTTTAACAACTTGACAAAGGGTTTTTGATGTGCAGGCTCCACACATGCACAGTAAAATTAGTGGAGGAGGAAGATTTGATGGCAAAAAAAGATGCTGTGTCAGTTATAGGACTGTATAACTAATGGAATGTTAATCACCTTTCACGGTTTAGGCTTCTCACAATTAAATGAACACAGTAAGCTGCGATATTAAAATACTTTGCTCATAGAAAACAATCCACTTAGTTTCAATGCAGTCAAATCATTAGAATGTCTCTTTTCAAAGAAATTTTGGTCTAACGTCTGTCGGAGTTGCTACACTAAGCAGAGACTAGAGGCTTCTGTGTTCATGGTGCTGCAGCTGACTTGCTTTCTTCTATTGTTGACTGCATGTGAAGCGTTTGGAGGATGTCGGTAATTTGTAGCTTTCTTTTGTAAATGAGAAAACCAATGAGGCTTCGTGGGTACAATTTATTCACATTTTGCCTCTAGGAGATGCACTGAAATTAGGTAAAAAATATTTTAAGCCTAATTTTGAGGCAGATTTGTTCGCTAGCAGGAATGTAGCACAACACTGCAAGTGAAAGCTTGTTGCTAAGACCAAAAACTGAGGCAACAGTATGTCTGAACACTAAAATCAGCACCACAAAGCTTTAGAGGATGAATGCAAAGGTCAATGTCATCCAAGCAAAAAATATATAGATACTCAGTGCCTTTGCCAGATGCACTCACTCTCTCACTCTCATCACATTTTAGTCACGTATGATTTGTAGATAACTGAAAAGTCACTAGGTCAGTTTCTTCCCATATCATGCAGCCCTGAGGCACACACACTATGTATGGATGTGTTTTTTCTAAAGTTGTGATTGTGAGATAACATTTTTTTTTTTTAATGCAGGCCCTAAAAGTGTTGAAGACTGCTGAGTTTATGCCATTCGTGGTGTTCATTGCTGCTCCTGAACTGGACACACTAAGAGCTATGCACAAAGCTGTGGTAGATGCTGGACTTACTACCAAACTACTCACAGTAAGTTTTCAGAAGATTTCCAAATGCATATACAGGCATAAACAGAAGTTTACATACAAGAGCATGTCTATGATGGCTGTCTTGAGTTTCCAGTGACTCCTTTAACTCCTAATTTTCTGTGATGGAATCATTGGAAGACATGCCTCTTTGTCAACAATCAAAAAAACAACATTTGATTCTGTTTGTGGCTGAGTCTGATGAGTGCATCAAATAGGCCCAGAGGACTCAGCAGCTGTAGTCAGTCATAATCACTCATGACAAATTAAGAGGTTATGCAACTAAGGCCACGTTTACACATACCCGGGTGTTTACAGAAACAGATCTACGTTATCAAAGATAACACTGTTTACACAAATCCAAATAAACAAGAGCTGCTATGAGCATGCCAAACCTATAGGAGGCAGGGAAACAAGAAGCATAAAGCCATGCCAGCCAATCAGAATCCTGGAAAAAAACACAACAACTAATGGCACAAATTACTTTCTGTTACTTCACCGATAATGGCGTGAGGGTCGTTCGTTTGGACCGACAGAGAAGTGGAGCTTCACTACGGAGAACATTTCTGAATGTAAATGCAAACAGGCCAGAAGCGTTGGCACAAACGTAAAAACAAGCACTGCTTCAACCGCATCCTTTTTTGACGATTATGACAGCAGCCAAACTGTAAACATGGGTTGCACACATATGACGCTTTTGTTGCATATTGTGCTGTTGAACTCCTCCTGTCTGCATGCAATGAGAGTTTTCCAAAATCTCCACTTTGGCCAGAGTTTTCAGAAATGATCGTTTTCGGCGACTCGTAGCTTCGTTTATGTGTAAACCAAAGGCATTGAAATATCACCGTTTTTGCTACGTGTAAACAGGGCCTAAGAAAATTCGATGAACTATCACCAAAGCTGATGTTTCCAGTTGCTGTATATCTATTTTTGGCACAACAGATTAGTCATATTTCCAGAAGACCTATACTGAATTGAAGGAGTCACTGGAAAGTCACGACTGCCATGCAAGTGTATGTAAACTTTTGTTCACGACTGTAAATCACGATGGGAGTTTAAGTGGTTATTACTCCCAAATAATTGTTTCTTTAATCATACTAATAGGCTGAATGCCTCGTCTTTTACAGGAGAACGATTTAAAGAAAACTGTGGATGAGAGCGCCAGGATCCGCCGGGCGTACAGCCACTACTTTGATCTGACAATTGTCAATGACAATCTGGACAAGGCCTTTGACAAGCTGCAGGAGACGGTGGAGCGGCTATTCATCGAGCCACAGTGGGTTCCAGTCAGCTGGGTCTACTGATGTTTTACCCCCTACTGGACAGACGCCGCCGTTCGAGCTGCCAGGCCTGGGATGAAAGGGGATTCAACACCGAGCTGCACACTGACAAAGTGTTGGACATCGGCCCTGTGTGAACTGGGTCTCGCACAAAGCTGCATCAGAGTCACCTTGATCTGAACTGCCAGATTCCTTTCTAGCACACTATGCAACTCACAACACACGGGAAGTGTACTTATTTATTGGCAAGTATTTTTTAAAGAATATTTTCTATTCAAACACATTGGAAGACAACGCTGGCCCTCGCGTCAGATTGTTCCGAAAGCAAACGCGGTCTTTTGCCATGTCCTGTTTTAATTTTACATCTGTATGTAAGATAGGTAAATTGTATTTATTCTGAGAAAATGAGGGCTTGCTCATTGAAAAGGACGATACCTCAGTGTTACAGTTTACAGTGCATATGCGTCCAGTACTTCATCTCATTTCGTCACTACAAACTTGTTGTCGTTCATGTAGATTAGAGTCATATTGTTGAGACCTTTGTCCTCCTGAAGGCAACATTTACGCCCCTACGTCTTCTTAACCTCAACTTCACGAACAGGAAACTGTTGTACAGGGAGAAAAACGTAATACTGTAGTGTTTACCCGTTAATTCTCTTTCTCTCAAGAACAGACATTGATTATGCTGATTGTTTGTCGGACGTTTGGATCATGTAACTGTTTCTGACTGTTAGACCAGTCGACTTGGTGCTGTGTTTGTGTTTGAACGAAAAACTTTCCACAGGACTCTGGAACAGGGTACTGCATCTCAGTGAACCATCCCTTTTGATGTGATAATACTAAAACTTAACAGTTTTAAAATAAAGTCGATATTTACTTATAAAGAAAAGAAAAAAAAAAGGTATATTTTACAAGATTTCAGATAAGATGTATTTTCAGATGTCAAATAAATAACTGGTGTTTTCTAATCGTCAGCTTTGGATTTTGTTTTTTGGAGCGAAAAGAGACAAAATGGTTACAACAATCTGAGGTGGTTTTATTGTCTAGATTTTTCTTTTTGCATCGTAGAAATAAACATACAACTTAAGTGGAAACAATTTACAATAATAACATTGTTTACTGAGGCACAATAAAATCAACGGCACCAGAAGTTTAAATATTCATAAACCAATTTGCTCAAGTGCATCAAAATGAGGTTGTGGTTGGAACATTAAAAAGAATAATCTCTTTGGAGGAAGTGCTTCAATTTGGGATGCAAAAATGCAACATTTTTAAATTGATTACAGCAATATTAAATAGGAAAAAAAAAGTAAGACAAGTTTTTACAATCTAAACCCACAAACTGTGAAGGAGAACAAATCCATTAGCAAGGCCTTCAGGGATCAGACATTACATTAGACCACCGATATCAAAAGTTAGTGTTTGTGTTACAAAGTGAGAGGGTTAGGTTAAGTCTCTGTGACACTGACACAATAATACTATCATATATACTGATGACAAATGTTATTACATTAAAAAAAAAATGAGATGCTTTTTAAAGACACCAGGCACATTTATGTCTTGTATGTAGGGCTGCAACTAAAGTTTATTTTCATTATCGATGAATGGATTAGTTGTTTGGTCTATAAAGTGTCAGAAAAGTACCCAAAAAGCAGTCTTTTTTTGTTGAAATATATCCAGTGTACTCTCAAATATTCAAGTTTAAGAAGCTGGAATCAGAGAAATTAGACTTTTTTTTTTTTCTAGAAAAATTGCTCAACCAATTAATGAATCATCAAAAAGTTGGTGATTATTTTAATTGTTGCAGCTCTGCTTGAGGATTACGCACACATGTTACCATCAAGGGCAATATTAGACTAAAAATCTAAATATTACAAAGTATATTCGGATTCATCTGTATGTTTATGTTGCTCATATAATCCAGTTTTTTTTTTGTATGCTTACTTTATTTAGCCAAGAGTCCAAAATCAATACCTAAACTGATTGTCAAAATTCATACAAAATTTAGTTATTCAAGTTCTATATATCTATTTATACAATTATCCAATAATAAATAGAGTAGGGATGTTGATTGTCATGTGCTATATTTGACTCCAGACCAAATCATCTCAACAAGAAATAGACCAGTTCGTTAACAAAGCCCTGTTGTTGTTGTTGTTGCAGCACCAGTGGTTGTGCAGAAAATGCATGTGCTAAAGAACACACTGTTAAAAAGACATCCTGCAGCTATAAAAAAAAAAAACAAGAGGGAGTAAAAACACAGATTGCATTTTATCCGTGTGGTCCCGTTTAACCTCATACCTGTGTGGGCATTTCAAGTTTCTGCTGGATGTAAAGTTGTCTCCTGTTCAAACACTGTGGGCCAATGAGGCGAGACCCCTGACAGCGATGCACAGGACCAGAGGAAGATGTCCCGGCTCTGGGTTTATTTCGGTCTTCACCACGTCCCCGTCTTTCTTCAGGGACACGTTAGAGGAGGCAAACAGATGCTCAGCCTTTTCATAGATGTTCTCTGTCAGACCGGCGCTGCTCAGAGGCAGCTCTCCGTTTCCACATACGCACTGCACCTGTGCAGGAGAGAGAGAAACATTAATGAAACATTTACAAAACATCCATGTAACATGTTGTTGTGTGGCATTCATTTTGTAAAAACAGACTTTACGAACCAGTCTCTCCAGGGTCTGTAACTCTGCAGGGCTGCAGCACATTCCCAATGTAGCCAGGCAGTCATTTGTCATCTCTGAAAGACCCAGATAAAGAATGACAAAGAACTTCAGGAAATGAGGTTTTCAGGACAATGTGCCTGCAGAGGGGACTACAGCGCCACGTCCTTCTCCTCCTGACCTCAAAATGAGATTTTCTTTCAGCAGATTGAGTAATAAAGGCCATGCAGAGAATAACTTTTCTCACCATCCAAGGCGCTGGTGATGAGGTGGAGGGCTGTGAGGACGGATGTGGACTGAGCTGACCCCTCCTGACCACACTGCTCCAAAAGATCCAGGATTACTTGGATGTTCTGTCGTTGAGACTCTGTTGTTGCGACATCGCTCAGGTTAGGTTTCTTATTCAGGCACATGTGGTCCAGCTGAGACACAGAAAGACAAGAGTTAAGATCTTATAACTCTTTGTGATATTAGTGCATCTGCAAGACCTCCGTGTCCCACTCACCACACTCTGAAGTGCACTGATGGCTGCTCGGTCCTGCATGAGTTTGGTGATTTGCTGGAGCAGAGAGGACCTGGTGGACTCAGGGAGAGCCGAGAGCAGCTGGAAGTTATCACTGAGTTTCTCCAATTCTGAAGATGGAAAAAATGTGGACACGTTTCGTCAACTGCTTCCAAAGATAAAAGATGCACTCTGAACCACAAAACCCACTGGCAGGTCTGACAAGCATGTTGGCTTTACAAACGGTCACCATTTATCAGAACAAAAAATTGTACAAACAGAGCCAACTGGTAGATTTTAAATATTCACTCATCTGTGACGTGCTGTTCCACTGGGAAAATTAACCAAATTGGTTTATTCTACATGTCTCATTGAAAAATTTGGTAAAAAATTAACCATTTGCACTAACTAGCTTCTGTAAAAAACTAAAAATTTGGTGCTCCCCGGTGTAAACGTGAAGCCAAATATTGACTCAGCTGTGACCAACAGTCATGTAAAAAACATTTCATCTCGATTGAACTGCAGGCTGTGCTTAACTTGAGCAGAGAGGAGACAAGTATGGAAACAATTTAAACATGCAAGCAGTAAAATACCTATAGTATGTAAAATCACCAGGTATTTTTCCAGTGTTGGTAGCATAGACTGTATAACAGATGGACGTAGCTGCCGTGACATCACCCGTTGGTTTCTGCACTGAGAAAATGAAGCCAGGGTTTTGCTACTTCCTGGTTGACATCTTGGATTTTTGGAGCCAGTGACGCAAAAAT